>NW_015387637.1:104888-167388 GCF_001527695.2 Protobothrops mucrosquamatus
TTATTTCAGCGGGCAGGACTGGCCTAGGGGTATTTTAAATTGGTTTTAATCAAATTTTTAGTAGAAGCAGCCAAATTTGAATATTTATTTTTAATCATTTTTAAATTTTGTATTGTATTGTATCATTGTTTTAAACTGGCTGTAAGCCGCCCTGAGTCCTCCGGGAGAAGGGCGGGGTATAAATTTAATAAAATCAAAAAATCAAAATCAAAATCAAAAAGAACTCTGTCCCTCTGTGGCCTGCCACCATTGCATCTCAGTGGGATGTGGGAAAGAGGCTAGAGAGGGAACATTACTGAGGTTTAGGCTACAGTGGAGTCAGTCAGGAGGGAAATTGTTCCCCATCTTGGATTGAAAATAAAAGAAGAGAAGGGATGCTTAAGAGTATTACAGCCCCCTGAGACTTGAGCTGACTGTGGAGCATTGAGACATTCATGGAAATACGTGATCACAGTGAGCAACAATTCTTCATATAAATGATCAGTTGAGAAAGATACTGATCATTCAGGAGGGGAGGGGAATCAAAGCTTATCTACAGATGGCCAGATTTGAATCCTTAAATGCAACAGTTCTAGTTGCTACTAAGGTATTGTGCCTTTGACCTATGGTATGTTCAAGTAGTTTGTATCCCAAAAGCATTATATATTTCAGATTAGGAGACTGTTCATATAGTAGCCTATAAACCTCCTTTTTAAAAATTTTGGAAAAGAAAAGGGAGTGCACGTATTTAAAAGAATAAATGCGTGCTTAAGTTACAAATCTATAAACTATTCCAAGTATCACCCTATCTTTTCCCTAGAGTTCAGAGATTGCCAGTGTAATAGCCTTTCCAGAGCTATGATGTTTTCAGTATTCATCACTACCAGTGATCGCAATAATCCACACTAAATTAAGCATTCTAAAACTTTTATTTACTGCAGAAGAAAGTGAACATCAACAGAAATTACTGTGCCAGCACAAGCTCAAAAAATTTTCCAAGTGTGAAGATCATTGTAGCGACCTGTTATGTTACTGAATTCTTGTTTTTAATAAAAATACCAGGAACAAGCTTTAAAGGGTTATGGGCTTGCTTTGAATTCATAATACTGTAATTGCTATAAAATAAACACTGCTGGGTTCCTGCTATTAGCTGGCAGAGGTTGCAGATCTTTACATAAACTTTACAGTTTTTCAGGAATTTAATTGTTCAGAAGTGTTGGCTTTGTATTTTTTGAGAGTAACGCTTCAGTGACATCTTTCTATCTGTGTGCACAATGTATTTGCTACCTATTCTCCTGAAGTATAAAGCAGCCTATATGGTATTCTCACTTAATTTAATTCCCATAATAATCCTATGAACTACATTGAGCTAAGAAATAGTCAGGGAGTTTCCATAGATGAATGTAGGCTTGAACTTGGGTTTCCACAGTGCTACTTCAAAAATTTAACTATAGCACCACAGTGGTTCTTTTTTAACTTTGATTCTGTTGCTAAATATTCAAATTTGTTTTAGAAAAGGCTGAGGAACAAGATACTATATTGTTTATGCATACTAGATAACTGAGAAAGTCAGCCATTCTAAAATGAAGTCACTATATGCTTTCTTGATTATAGAAAGCTCTTTCATTGTTTTGATTGAGTGTCAAGTTGTGGAATGGCCTTAGGGAAATGGAAATCCTAAAACAACTCATTTTCTTTATGTGAAACCTATAGACCTGACAAGAAGACACAATCTATGCAGGACAAGGTGAAACAGACTCATGGCAAGTTGTCAAAGGAATAAGACAAGGCTGTATATTTTCTTCTTATTTATTAAAATTATATCTTAAATATATATTGAGGGAGGTGAAATTGGAAGAAGATGAGTATATTTTTAAATCTAGAGAAAGAAGCACCAATAACCTGTACTATGGTGATAACTCTTTTCTGAAAGCTGGAAATGGAAATGAACTAGAAGTTCTACTAATGAAAGTCAAGTAGCAAAAAAAACGTGATTAAGATTAAGAAAGCAGAGTTGCTTAACTCATTCTTTTCATCAGTCACACACAAAAAGAAATTATAACCCAACATACCAAAAAAACTCCTGCAAAAGACAAACTAGAAACAAAAATTAAAATAAACAAAAAATGGTAAGAGAACACCTATCTGACCTTGATGAATATAAATCACCAGGACCTGACAGACTACATCCCAGAGTTCTGAAGGAGCTGGCAGATGTTATCTCAGAACCATTGCACCATATCTTTCAAAAATCCTGGAGCAACAGGGAAGTACCTGAGGATTGGAAAAGGGCTGATGTGGTTCCTATCTTCAAGAAGGGAAAAAACAGACCCAGGAAACTACAGGCCAATCAGTTTAACATCAATACCTGGGAAGATCCTGGAAAAGATAATCAAAAAACAGATCTGCAAACAACTAGAAGCAAACAAAGTTATAACCAGTAGCCAGCACCGGTTTGTTAAAAACAGATCATGCCAAACCAATCTTATTTCATTCTTTGATACTAAATTAATAGACCAGTGAAATGCTGTGGACATAGTATACTTAGATTTCAGTAAGGCATTTGATAAAGTAGACCACAACCTGTTGCTTAGTAAGCTAGAAAAAGGTGGGATAGACAATATCACCACCAGATGGATCTGTAGCTGGCTGACATACCATACTCAACGAGTAGTCCTCAATGGTATTACATCCACATGGAGAGAAATAAGCAGAGGGGTAACACAGGGCTCCATCTTAGGCCCAGTACTCTGTAATATCTTCATAAATGACTTGGATGAGGGAATAGAAGGGGAACTCATAATTTGCAGATGACACTAAACTGGCAGGAATAGCCAACACCCCAGAAGACAAGCTCAGGGTTCAAAAAGATCTTGACAAACTGGAACAATGGGCCCTATCCAACAAAATGAGCTTTAATGTGGAGAAAAGCAAAGTTTTACATTTAAGGCAGGAAAAATCAAAGATATAAATACAGATTAGGTGACACCTGGCTCAAAAACAGTAACTGTGAGAGGGTCCTTGGAGTCTGCTGCTTAATTAAGGAGAAACTTCCTAATGGTGAGGACAATTAACCATTGGAACAGCTTGCCTTCAGAAATTGTGGGCGCTCCATCACTGGAAGTTTTTAAGAAGAGACTAGACAGTCACTTGTGTGAAATGGTATACTGTAAGTTCTCCTGCTTGAGCAGGGACCTGGACTAGAAAACCTCCAAGGTCCCTTCCAACTCTATTCTATTCTAAAATGTAAGAGAGACCAAACTAATGAGAACAGATACAGTAACCAGTATTAGAATTAACAGTGAAGATATAGAAGTGGTGGAGAGCATTTTCCTTTTAGGATCTACTATCAAGAATAAAGGAATAACCAGTAAAAAAATACATTGCATATTAGTACTTGGTAAGATATCAGTTAATGTGTCTATGCTTACAAAGATCAGAAGAAGGCAGGAAATGGTTTTCCACTGGACACTCTATGAAGCAAAAAAACTTTGAAGAGGCAGTATGGAAAAAGCATTGATGCCATTGAGTGTTGATGTTAGGGGGGGGGAAACTCCTAAATTCATGGGGAGCCAAGAAAACAAATATATGAATCATAGGACAAATCAGTTCCAGAGCCAGAAAGAAAAATAAATAGATCATAGAACAAATCAATCAATCCACAAACCAATCTCACTTAAAGAACAAATTATCATATTTGGGAACATTATGTGAGCAGCTAAGCCTCTTGAGAAGTCTACAATGCTGGGAAAGTTGGAAGGCAAGAGAAAAAGAGGATGACCATCAACAGGGTCTAAGAGGAAACAACAGCTCGAGGGCATAAAAGCGTAAGAGCAAGCATTGCAAAAATAAATTAGTCCACATTTGGAATGTTTCTCTTTCACACTAATAAGAGTGATATCAGCAGGGAAAATATATTGCCCCAAAGTCAAACAGCCATGTTAACAATTTCTACATTCAGTGCCAGAAGAAACTTGACCAAGGCATTTAGTGCAACTTGGGGGGGTGGGGCGGGGTTAGAACATATTGTGACACACAGCAGTAGCCGCTATGGGATACTTTTCATCCCATTGCAATAGCTATTGCAATAAAATCTCCATTTACGCTGCAGTCATATTTAGTTAGTTTATATTAGCTCCATTGAAAGAACTCATGAAATCATTTTTTTTAAAAAAATGTGTTATTGATATTGTACCTCTGACTGATGACCTCACAAGGCTAAAGAACTTTTTTTTAAAAAAAAAAATCTGAATCTACATTAATGTCCCTTTGAGTCCTGATCATTTTTTGATTAGGGTCTAGAGATCTCCCAGTGTTGTTTTGTTAATTTTGGCAATCCTCCATAGGAAAGCTCAACTGCATAATAGCAGTTTCTCAGAGTTGTTCTCTTTTTTATAATTTATGCTTGGTGTGTGCATGATATTGATAATAAATAGTATATCTTGATTGATAATATGTGTTTATTTACTGATATATGCTTTAGTGTTTGGTTTTGACTTGGCATGATGTAGTTGACTCACTTTGTTTCCATCTAGTGGTTGCCCAGATTTTTTGCAGTCCATATCTTATAACCCTAAGATAGTTCTCTACTACAGTTGTACAAAGCTTAGAGGAAGTGATTTTATTCAAAAGAGATTTGATCAAATCATGCTTTCAGATATTATCTCTGTGTCATATTTACGCATTTTAGTTGTTACACAGCAAAGTGTTATGTTTTCTTTCCCTCTTTTCTGCCCCCCCCTCCCCCATGGTCATCTGGAATATATCTGGAATCTTGTATTCCTGTTGGTGCTGGTTGCTAAAAAATTCGCTCTTAAAGTGGCAGGATGTCAGAGGGGAAGTCTGAATTTGGAGCTGAAATGGGAGCCAAAACCTAACTGTCATCATAGCTCAGAAGGAATTGAAAGTTTTGTCTATATCAATACAAATTAGGTGCCCCGACTTGGAGTTGGATATAAGAAACAGAGGCATGTTGGCTTACTCAGGTCCAGATGGGAAATCCAAGTTTTCCTTATCAGGTTCATACACATGTTGGATGAGATGGACCTTTGTGACACCAAAGTGGACTGGGTTTGCGTAATATTAATGCCTTTAATAAAGAGGCTAAAAGCCAGATTGGATCTATGTAATCAAGTAATCCCAGGACTCCCAAGCTCACTCATTGGAAAGAGAGAATTGAGAATATAAGTTTCTCAGAAACTAAGAGTTTAATGCTTTGATACCTTTCAGAAAAGGTAATATTAGAATAACCTTTATTTTTTTAAAAAAAATGAGTTCTTTAAATATTGAATTGTAACTGATCAGAATTTTCTCTTTTCTAAAATAAAGCCCTCACCTTAAAATATGCTTCTGTCCTTGCTTTCAGCCACCCAGAACACATACAAAGTTGCAAATTGCCCTCTTAAAAAGATTCTGCTAAAAAGGGAAGAGTACAGCTGCACACATAATGAGAGCTAATAGAAGTGAAGGGGAATAAAGGATAAGTTGTTGTTTAGGTTGGGTCCTTTTAAAAAACAAAATAGGTGAAACTGAAGTGGTATATTTATGTGCTTTGCTCATGTAATAACAAACCAAGCTGTGTATGTTGGATTCCTGAGTATTTGTCATGTAGAATGGCAAATAAAATTAAAGCAACCGCATAGAAGAACAAGGTCAAATAAATGACAGTACTCACTCTATTTGTGAAGCTATTCTGAAAGGGAACCAGGGTGCCAAATGTGGTTTATTTGAATAATAAAGAAGAATTAGATTCCCCTGATAACTTGGCTAAGAGCCAATAACTCACTGGAGGTTAAGGATGCTTTGCAAACTGACATGTAATTCCTTTGCTTTTCTGAAAACCAAGCTTCAACAACTATGTCCCACCTGGTTTTGATGCAAATGTACGTGAAGCTTGTACTGGCTTAGTTTGGTTACAATATATTTTCAAAGAAATGTTGGTATTTGCATTCTTTTCCTGTGCTGCAACTTAATTTCATATTTTAAAATACATATTTTTTTTAGAGAGAGAAAAAGAGAGTGATTTTGTATATAGTTTAAAAGACATATAAAGGAAGCTTTGGAAAAACAAACAAACACTGGAATCTTTTTTCTGCCACTCAGTAAATTTGAATACTCCTGTCCAGATTAATGAATATTCATTGCATATATCCTCACCACACTACTGATAGTGTTTCACAAAGATTTCATCTCGTTTTAAAAAATAAACACTAAATAAGCATCGTACAATTGCATGTGAAATAAACATATTAATAATCATATAGCTTTGAGGGAGATTTGCTTTAACCACTCAAAATTAATTAAAACGTTAATCAACCCAGGTTTGTTTTTGTTTATAAGTGCATTTAATTGAAAAGCGAGAAGGGGAACCCTTTTTTAAAAGATAGAAACACAATGGGGTGCAGGACAATTGAGAAAATAGAAGTATCAAAATGATTCAGAAACAGAACAAGGGACAGAGCGCATTATCAGTTTACAACATTTAAATTGATAAATGCTTGGTGGTGGAAGGCCTACAAGGGCACTTTGAAAAGCAAATAGCGACCTGGTGAAGAAATTGATTTTCCCCCCCCTGAAAATGACTGCATGATGCATCATTTGACTGCATGCTGTCCAAGTGCTTGACAGAGATAATCTCAGCAATCCCACGGGTGACCTTATCGTTCTCACCAGGGCAACTTTGTCTAGCTTCTGACTTTGTGCATGTCAAGGTTTCTCTAGGCAAGATCCTAAGGGGGAAAAAGTTCCTCTGTTCGATCCAGATATCGAACCACTGTTCAAGGCACCCTCCTCCCCCATCTCCCATCCCTTTTCCCTCAGAAAGGCAAGGCTTGTTTCTTTGCTTTGTAATTATGAATGAATGGATGAATGAAATAAGGGAATATACAGTATCTGCAGATAGATTTACTGACGCCATTGTGGACTAGTTTAGTGCTGCTTTTAAAAGAAAAGAAAAAAAGGATACCTGCCATTCGAGGTTATCAGATTCAGCTGAAATACTCCAAAGCCTATTCTAAATACAGAAATGTGCCATCTGTCTCCATTCATTCTTACACCCAGAATTCCTTACAGTATTTTAGGTAAAGGTGAGATGCATTCCCTTTTTTCCCATGACACGGTAAGTGCAAGTGACACAAAGCATGAACAGCAACATCTATATTTGAATAATTTTGCACAGCCACATTGTGTTCCAAAACATTTTGCTGGAGAAATTTTCCCTTCCTCCCACATCCCTTTCCCTCTCTTTCTGCGTCTGGGATGATTTAAATTAGTCAAACACATAACATCCAGTTTCAGGAGGGGATCACCTTTTAAAAGTTAATCCCTGCACATTGTGTGTTGCTGTTCACCAAATTGGTAAATTAACAGCTCACAGAATGCAAGAAGCTTTATTGTTTTCAATGCTTCCCAAAGCTCATTATTCACTGTCTTAGGCACCTAAAATTCACCATATTCACCCATTACCTCCTTCCTTCATCCACAACATTAATTCTGAGTGAACAAGACGTGCTTCCTTGCTTTTGACAAGATTTGCTGCGGTCTCATGCGACAAAAACCCAACACTCATTCCAGATTCAGAAAGTAGGATTTATAACAGCATTTTAATTTAATGTTGGATGTCGAACATATAAAGAGATCACAGTAGTACTAGAGCTGAAAATTGATGCCTTTTTTATTAGTGTCCTCTCAGAAGTGGGTGAGCTGCTGTTTGTGCAATGGAGCACAGAGCATCACACTCAGATGAATGAGGATATGCTATCTGCAAGGAATCATATTTCAAACCACTGCCTTCCTCTATTGATGTGCTCAGAGTTGAAAGGTTATGCTAGTAAATGCCATCCAAATTTCCAACCTTAGAAAGCCATGTAATATAATCTACTGGCTCTCATTTTGTAGTCAATTGCAAGCATAACACAGCTGCAAACATAACATATTCTTCTTTTTATTGTATTGTTAAAGTTGAGATTAGTTTTTATAACTCATCACAGTGCTTTGATATTTCCCTTCTGTATGTCTCTATTGTGTTAGACACATCATTGAAAGGCCATAATGCTATATAGAATTTCCTAAGAAAAAAGTTGTTAGAATATGATGAGATTTACTTCTGAGTAAACATGCATAGAATTATGTTCTAAATATTCTGCAGAATAAATGGAATTAGGTATGAGTGAAGATGCTAAGAAAATGCAGAATATTATTTTACTTATGACTCAGGTCTTCCTTATTTATTCTTTAGAATATATTTAATAGTCATTAAATCTGAAACACTGAAATCCTTTATGCAGGGGGAAGTGACTAGTTATAATGAATTGTGCAAATTCTTAGAGTAATAAAACATAGCCTTGTAGCATGGCCATTTAATGGCTGGAAACTCTTCTTTTTCTGAAATAATTCCAAGCATGAAATGTTAAAAAAAAATGCCTAATGCTTTCCTGTAATTGTAAGAAGAAGAAAAAACTGAAATATAACAACAGTATTTTTGTCATGATATAGACATACACAATGTGTTATCATAAAGAAGGTAAGCCATTACTGTAATTTCAATTAGCTTAATAATTTGCTTCAGAAATGATGTCCCAAGTGCTTACATAAAGAAAATTGCAGTGAGATTTTCTTCTATGGAAAAAGTGGCAATCCAGAATTCAGTATTTCTCATAGTTAGAAAGAAGCTCTATAACCATCTTTGTTTCCATGGCTGATGGTAAGGAATCTCCTTTTGTGAGCATCTTGCAGTTGACAGGTCATGGACAGTCATCCTAGTCCATGTATGTTCATGCACATTCTTTTCAGTGGAGGACCTATCCATGCATGCAACTAATGTTGATACAAAGTGACCTCTCCATTGAAATGGACAAGAAAGCTACAGTCACTGATAGGTAAAAAGCTTTCCATGGAAGCATTAGAATTGATTCCAATGAATAACCGTAAAAGATTCTGCTTATTCTACCAGAGTGGATGTGTTAATATATCTCAGTGTGAGCTTACTTTCATAAAATTCTCATGCATTTTGTTAAGAATTAACATTTAATTTATAGAAATCCTTATTTGCGTGAGGATGGCTATTACATTTACCATAATCCTTTTGAAGTAAAACTTCCTTTTAACAGAAGATTGCATCCTTCTGTAGTAATGTTTTTTTGTTTTCCTCAGAAATTCATAAATGGCAGCACTCAGTTAGATAGGAATTGAAATGCTTGAATAAGAAACCTGAGATTGAAATATCATATTTTTACTTACGTAAGAAAGTATAGCAATTCAGGGGTAATTTGTGTTTGTTTAAAATAATCTGATAAGTAATAATTTGAAGTTGCAATATAACAGTGTAGAATTTGAATTCAACAATATTAACTCATGTTCTCTTTTTACCAGCTTTTACTGAAAGTTCAGTAAAAGCTTCTTTAAAAAAGTCTTCATAAAATTAATATACATTTTCAGCTCCAATATAGGTAATTTTTTTACATTTTCTTCCATTCAAACATGTTTGCAAACAATTTCCCCATTAATACAATGTACTTTTGCATTGTTCCTCAAAACCTTTGAGTGGCAAACTGCACCACAAAATTCTAAAAATTGCAGAATTTGATGTATACAGGTATTGCAGTTTCTAAATAAGTTTAAGAAGAATAAATTGTGAATAAAAATATAAATGGGACTTCGTCCATTCCTGGACTTCATTCTTGTATAATTGAACATAATCACATCCCACTTGTTCTTCGCTGAATGCAGCATTCAGTAGTTTTAATAGTTTAGGGGGTCAGGCAATTGTGTGAAATGCTCTCTTTTATACCCAAAAATATAGAGAAAGAGACTAGTTGAGGAGATTAAAAACTATTTGATGACTGGTATGAGTGTATAATAGGCCAGTTGAAGGGGGGGAAATTTCCAAATAATGAAATGTGGAGGAAATAAAGACCAGGGTAGTGACTTATATTACATTATTTTATTGTTGCTACCGAATGTGGCCTGTTAGAAAAGGTTTTAGACTAGACTAGACTAGACTAGAGTAGAGTAGAGTAGAGTAGAGTAGAGTAGAGTAGAGTAGAGTAGAGTAGAGTAGAGTAGAGTAGAGTAGAATCAGTGGTGGGATTCAGCTGGTCTGCACCGATTCGGGAGAACCAGTAGCTAAATTTACCTGAATTCAGAAGTCTAGTCTAGGCCTCGGAAGCCTTTCAGGCCTAGAACGGCCCACCGGAAGTGCATGGATACCACTTCCGGAAGTCCGTTCTAGGCATCGGAAGCCTGGAGGAGGCCCCCCAGGCCTAGAACACCCAACTGGAAGTGCATTGATGCCACTTCCAGAAGTCTATTATAGGCATCGGAGGCCTGGAGGAGACCTCCCAGGCCTAGAACGGCCCACCGGAAGTACATGATGCCACGTCCGGAAGTCCACTCTAGGCATCGGAAGCCCAGGCCTGCATCACATAATAGAACCGGTTGTTCAGTTATTTGAATCTCACCACTGAATAGAATAGAATATTTATTGTCACTTTAAATGTGCACTAATCAGCATACATTAAAATGAAATTTCATTGTATTCAGCTGTCAAAAAATACCATTATGCCTATACCCACATACCCACACAGAGAAACATCACAGTCTAATTTGAATGTATACAAATACATGGCAAAAAAAAAAAAAAAAAGAATCCTGCAAGTTTTCAAGAGGGATGGCATGAGGAACAGAGCTATTACAGAATCTAGTAGTTCTACTAGAAATACTTCAAAACCTCCTCCCAGAGGGGAGCAACAGAAACAGGCTGTGAAATGGGTGTGTGGGGTCTCTAACAATGCTTTGAGCTCTAAGCACATAGCGCTTATAAGCAGCATCCTGAATAACAGGAAGCGGGCTTCCTATAATCTTCTCAGCTGTCCTTACCATTCACTGTATGGAGTTTCTATCTGAGCTACTGCTACCACCAAACCCAAACAGTGATGCAGTTTGTTAAAATGCTCTCAATCGTGCCTGTGTAAAAAGTGGCCAGGACAGAAAGAGAAAGTTGTGCTCTCCTCACCTGACACAAGAAATGCAAATGCTGGTTTCCACACTTCACTAAAGATAACGTATGAAGAGACCAAACCAGATTGTTAGTTATCTGCACCTCCAAGTACTTAATATTATTGACCACTTCCACAGCTGCAGCCTTGATACAAAGTGGAGTATGACTGGGCCAGGTCTTTCTAAAATCAACAATGAATCTTTAGAATCTCATGTTTATGTGCTGTATGTTTTCAAATACTTTTCATGTAACCTTGGCATCAAGTGATAACTCTGGATCAAGTTAGATTCAGATGACATTAGATTTCCCCCCTCCCAACCAAGATTCACTGTATTATTTTATTCTGTTATTAGGTTTTAGTCCTACTCAAGTTGCCCTTGATTTGTATCAACAAGGCACCTCCCACTGCAAAAGTAATGCAGTGTACCACACAGAGTCAAGGAAATGATATTATTTGTTGTGCTAAAGCATTTTGCAACTGCCCACAGTCACATAGAATAACTGGAAACAGCCAGTGCACAAAAACTACTTCCAGTACCTTCAATAGCAGTGTGAAGCACCCCCTAAAATAGCAGTAGAGGATTTTTCTATTCACTATACCTCTGTCTTCCATTGAGCTTAGAGTGGTTTACATAAGATTCCAAGATGGCTTATTGTATATAGTGAAGCAAATCTAGATCTGGCACTGAGACTTGCTTAGCTTCAGAACAGTATCATGCTTTTTTCCATCAGATTTCTAGACCTTTAGGATATTTCAGTTCAATTTCAGTTCAATTCAGAATAGAGCTGGAAGGGACCTTGGAGGTCTTCTAGTCCAACCCCCTGCTCAAGCAAAAGACTCTATAGGGTCTCCTGTTTGAGCAAAGGGTTGGATTAGAAGATCTGCAAGTTCCCTTCAAACTCTGTTATTCTGTTCTGTTATTCTTAGCAAATTTCTAGGGCAAGGGTGATAATAATGATTTTATAGCTTTGTGTTGATGATTCCAATTTTAGTTGTTTTTTTCAAAGCTGATAGACAATTCATGTTGGAACAATTGCAAATGTTATTTTATGCCAGTCAAGGACTACAATAAAAAGTTACTTCTTTTTCCATTGCAGTGGATCTTGGCAATGCCCTGAGTCCAAATCAAAGTATTTTTATACTGTTTATTTATTTTATAAAATTTATTTGCCACCCATCTCGTATCCAACATACTGTGATTACTTTGCATATAATCATATAGCATACATATCACACATATATTTTATTCTTATAATTTTACTGTTGCAATATTGCCAGTTTATACCTACTGAACATATTTATTCCACATACACATACTCTGTACACTGCAAAAGAAAAAAAACATTTCTTCATGAATAGGTATATATTTTTTCCTTTCAGAAACATATGTTTATCTTTGGTGTTTTTATACATTAGGGGTTTTGTCATATCTATGCAGCTATAGTTGTTCATTTTGTGTTGCCTTCATGTCAAACAAAGATGCCTCTGTACACCCACATCCTAGCTTACTCAAAGAGAATATCAGCATTGTGCTGATTTCAAATAAAATACTGTCTGTTCATTTCAGTAAATTAATTTTCAGAGGTGATTGAAAAGATGATTGATTCAGGCGACTTTTTTACTTTTTGTGAGTTCATTTTACTCAAATATAGGCTTGGGCAAACCTCATTCAGTATTGGCTACCTTAGCTGTACAACAGGTTCAGTGAGGAGGGAGGAGGTTAACCTTCAAAGGAATTTAGTTGAGCAGATGCTACACTGAACTAGTCAGAATAGAAAGGAAATGATATGGCTTTTAAAGGGCACATCTAGCATATCTTCTGGGCTAAAGTAATTCTGGCAATGCTTCAAAGGATATAACTTTTGATGGTAAAGTAGGTAGGCTACGGAATGAAATCACATATGGCAAGCTGTCAAATTCTTCCTACACTCTGAGTACATTTATATAAGTGCAAATGGATGCTGCTTAAATGAAGTTCCTACCAATTTCCTGTTAAAGATTATCTGATATTATTTGATTAAATTATGCGTGTAAAATCTAGGACAACTTTTATGATCAAATATTTTGAAATTAGTTTTCCTTTTGGGAAGATTATACAAAATATGAACTGCAATTAGATTAGCACTTAGATGTGAAGGACTTTTAAAGTTGCAACTATATAAATGCAAGAAACCTGAATTCTTGATGAGAATGTTTTCATAGGTCAAATGTGTCAACGGCAAAGCCTTATTATTGGTACTTCATTCTTAATCTTTCATTTTTTTATAAAAATATATAGTTTACATTTTAATAAGGCTGTTGCTATTAGATTCTTCACAGTTTGTAATTTATTGCTATTTTACCATATAAGATACAGTATATTAATTAAACTTGTGTGTTTCAAATATTTGTAATTAATTTTAATTCTAATTCCAGATAGTTAGCAACATAAACTGATTATAAGAGACTGGAGATTTAAAAAAAATAAGATGTAATAATATTCATATATACATAGAGACTGTGCTAAATTAGTAGTATTTTCTTAATTTGTGCATTTATTTAATGCATTAAAGTCACATTGGTCGAGCAGAAAAAATATGTATGCTTTTTCACTCCTTCTTTTGCTCTGTCAAACTCTCTCTGTATGTTGTAGTACTTTTCTGAATGATGTACAGGGGTTGGAAGGAATTGACCAAAATCAGGAAGAGAAAAATATAGAGAAAAATCAGGAAGGGAAAAATACAAATTTGCCAAAGAAATGCATACTACATTATAACTCTTATAAGTGTATATTCATATATAAAACCCCTTCTCACCCCTATGAGGGGTATATTACTTTCTCAGTTGTGGGCCTTCTGCCAGAGTCTTGGGAGTTGAAGATATCTCAGCTGTTCCTAGTACTGCATTTTTCTGGTCAGAATGCTCAAATGATGGGAGAGCCACTCTCCCAGCTTAGGAGTCATAGCCCCGAGTGCTCCTACTACCACTGGGACCACTTTGGCTTTTACATTCCACATCTTCTTAAGTTCCTTCTTCAGGCCCTGGTACTTGTCCAGCTATATAGGAGACAGAAGAATGGATTGATGGATGATAGATAGATAGATAGATAGATAGATAGATAGATAGATAGATAGATAGATAGATAGATAGATAGATAGATAGATAGATAGATAGATAGATAGATAGATAGATAGATAGATAGATTGATTGATTGATTGATTCCAGTTTGGTACTAGTGGTTAAGGCATCAGTCTAGAAACTGGGAGACCAAGAGTTCTTGTCCCACCTTGGATGTTTTTCATTGGAGAACTTGGAAATATTCTCTTCTGCAGTCTTCTTTCCGTTGTCAGTTCTCATAGTGTAAGATTCTGTTTCATGTTTGTACAATAAAGTTAACATATGTGTCCGAATCTCCTTTGCCCAATACTGAAGTAGTCCTTGTTTGGCTATACATATTTAACTCTCTGGATCATGAAATCCATTTTTCCCACAGTTATCAGTTTTATAGATACCAAAAAAGTGAATGTCTATGTACATTAGTGCAATATGTAGGAGCAACTGCATGTAATATCAGTATGATTACAAGGCTAAGC
Source organism: Protobothrops mucrosquamatus (assembly GCF_001527695.2). Taxonomy (NCBI): domain Eukaryota; kingdom Metazoa; phylum Chordata; class Lepidosauria; order Squamata; family Viperidae; genus Protobothrops; species Protobothrops mucrosquamatus. The sequence goes on from NW_015387637.1 coordinate 119,437, forward strand.
TAGATGCAGAGATACAGAGAAAATTAGAGTGCCAAAGTCCACTCTGAACTTTGGACAGATTACTATTTCATTTCTTAACCTTATTACATCATTGAATTGCTATTCTGAGTTTTTCATAGGACATTTGATAATCATATCAAATGGTTAACCCTGTCCTGCTACATAGTCCTGTCAAGGGTAACGGTTAACACTTTTCACTTCATTATTGATTTATATACTACACATCCAAATATTTCCAAATAAGTCTAGTACTTAGATTGAATGACTTATCCAGATCAGAATGTAAAGAAAGCTAATATGTTCAACTATTGCTCATTTGTTTTTAAAGAACCTGCCTCATTTCCCCCTCAACTATGTCCCATGCCACCACTCTCAGCACGTTATTCCCTCTTTCTCGGGCCTCCACTCTTCTTTCTTTGTATCTTATATTTGTAGTAGAAACAAACTTTGACAGGCTTCCAAGATTCTGTTATTATACCTACAAAGCTGATGAGCATTTCTGAACCCTTTCTGCTCCTGTTTCTCAGCTTACCTTAAAGACTGATAACAGCTATTTCACCAGTTGCTCATCGTTTCAAAGGGGCTACCATGTCCCTTGTCTTCCATAGTTATTTTGCCCAGCCCACCTCCCTCTGGTTCTGGTGGATAGGCATAGATATACATACAATCTATTGTGGAATATATCCTGGATTCTAAGTGGAGGAGGAAAGTTAGAATATCTGGTTCACTGGGAGGGCCATCCCCATGGGAGTAGATGGAAGATATCCATGAATCATATCTTCTGTCATCTGAATTTCCCCTGGAATCACCAGATAATGAATTCCCGGAAGAAGAGGATTCCTTGCTTCTTGCCACCTCCAGATGTGATTGCCATGCAAAGGAGAGGAGGGATACATTCTAGCTCAGTCTGGACCATCCCTATCAGACTTGTCTGTTGACCTTGATGAATTGCCAGACCTATTTTTGTGTTTGTGGGGGAAAGGTGATATGATGGAGTGAATGGACCATCAAGGGAGAAGTTTCAGGAAAGATTACTCAGTTCTGGGAAAGAAGAATGAAAAACAATATCAAAATAGCTCTGATCTGGTTTGGTTTGGTAACAGATGTATTAGAAATATTCCATTATTGTACTCTACAATAATGAAGAACATTCCTAAACTCACTCCTGATCCTTTTCTTGATCGTGCCTACCTATCTCAAAAGGCTAAGCCATATACATGTGTTAGACTCTAGAGCAAATTCAGGTTGAAGCTCCTACTTAGCACTTGCACTGAGCAAGCTTGAACCAGTCCCTCCTCCTCACTTGTAAACTTTAGATAACAGTTGGGAAGTAAATACTTGGGCTGTTCATTATGTCAAATAACCCTCTCTCTTTAAAGTATGCTAAACGTCTATGGGGATTCTCCAGTGGAGGTAGGAGATTCTCAATCATCCAGGTCATAGTTGTCCCAAGGTGCTTTTTCCAAAAGGCAAATGGACTTTCTTGGTTTTTTCCTTTCGAAAATATTTCACTTCTCATCTAGGAAGCTTCTTCAATTCTAACTCAGTTCAGTTAGAACTGAAGAAGTTTCTTATTTTGTTGGTAAGAATTTAAAAAATAGTTGCTAGAGTTCGTAACCCCTATTCTCTGAAGCTTGAATAATTGTCTTCTGCATTGTTCTTGTCCAGTTATCAGTTTCATTTACTCCCCATGTTGTATACAGACCTTGAAATGTCATGCAATGTTCATTTAGGAAGCAAAACATGATTCTGTGAAAATGCATGTTTATATGCATGTGAAATGTAACCAAATAAATTACAGATCAATATATAGTTACAAAACCTGCTTGGTAAAATAAATTATTCTGGTTTGCATCCTTACATTCTGTACACTTTGAAGTTTGTATATCTAAAAGAAATTTCTTTAAGATTGCAATTTTACTTGGGACTAAGAAAGCTGTTGAACTCATGATGCTTACCTAGAGGAAAGGTTCTTAGAATAACCGTAAATAAATATAGTTGAATAGCAAGATAAGTCCTGCCATCTTCTCTATTCTAAGGAGGTTAGGAAGACCAGTTTTGGATACCTTCAGGGGTGAAGTTACAGATTAAATGCTCACATACCTTTTTGCTTGTTAACTCCTGAGCAAATCTGCTGAGGTCCAAACCAAATTGGATATACTGTACACAAGGTACAAAATGTAAGCCTTTCTACAAATATTCTGTTGCAATTTGTACAAACAGAGGGATTCTTTTCTTTTTAAAATAATTAAGTTTGGATTATTGAACTATTGCAAATAAATTGGTTATACAGCAACATTTAAATCTTTCCCATCCATACTGGTATGTGAGTGTGCACGTGCACATGTGTCTCAGTCCTCATCAGAGATAGACATTTACCTGAAAGTGAGATGGGCAATAAGACACTACATGATTTAAATATTTTTTTACTATTTTAGGCATCAGTGACATATTAACTTATTCCGTTAACCTATTTTGCATTTTATTAAGTTTTGTTCTTTGCTGATTATACTGGCTTACACTGAATTTCCTGCTTTTATTTTGAGGCTGTTTACACTACTTTTGTTGTTATTATCATAGAAAAATGTTGCTAAGCTGCTTATTACTATGAATAGCAGTATTAATGATTATATACATACATTATAGTATCCGTTAGTGCCATTTCTTGGAGATATTTACATGACACTTGTAAGAAATCCTGAATGAACAAATAGAAATGCAATAATATGACAATATGTATATTTTAAAAACGTTTTATGCTAATGAGTTTAGGGTATTTTACATATGTTGAAGGAAACATTTATATGTATTCATAGAATTGATTGTTTTGTTATATTTCACTGTAAATATTTCAAATCTTTCATTTGGTGGAACATTCTTATAGAATAAGGGTTTTGTACTGATAGGATGTTTCCTAGCTCTGAGCATGGCTTGCTGCTAAGACTGACTGTAATTTACTTTTTGGTCTCTGTCGCCTTGAGCCTGCCTTCTGACTAGTTTGTTGAATGATGTGCTAATCCATTATATTTTTTAGACAAGTGTATCGACCAGTATAAACAGACTGGAGGGCACAAAGCTAAATGAAAGCTATACTTCCTTGAATCATTTAAAAAGCTCCTGCAGTGGTAGCAACATAAAATAACTTTTCTCCTCCCATTTTACATTAAGTATAGGATGAAATTCTTTATAAATATAATAAAAATTTAGAAGAATGGCAAGGTTTGTATCATGTTTTTTTTAGAGAGAGAGAGATTTATTAATTCAGTGACCAGATAATCTTCCCAAACTCCAGTTTAAAGTCCTGGATTAAAGCATAATGCTATTTTAGGGGGAAAAAATACACAGAAAAAATAATCTTATATTGCAACATTAGTTTGAAATACTTCTTCAGAAAATTCATTTTCATACAATTTTTTTTAAAAAATTATATTGGCACCAATGGAATTTAAAATGAAGTATGTATATGTATGTACATAGTGACATGATGGCTCAGCGCTTAAAGAAGCTGAGCTTTGCAGCTAAAGGCTGACAGCCTTGGTTCAAGACCCGAGCACCATGCAATGGGGTGAGCTCCCATTACTTGCTCCAGCTCCTGCCCACCTAGCAGTTTGAAAGCATGCAAATACAAGTAGATAAATAGGTATCATTTCAGTGTGAAGGTAATCTTGCTGGCCACATGACCATCGAAGATAACAGTGTTCCATGTGCGTTGGTGTATAATCACGCTGGCCACATCACCATGGAAATGTCTTTGGACAGTGCTGGCTCCCTTGGCTAAAAAACAGATTGAACATCACCCCCTAGAGTTAGACTCAACTGGACAGAGTAAACGTTTACCTTTTTATATAGTACATATCGTTTGTCGAAAACCGTGACTGAAATAGAAGGAAGACAGAGCCTGGTGTGATGGCACAGGTTTGATGGTAACAGCATGGGAAATGTGGTATGGGGAATCTGAATCCAATTACAGATTTCTATGTTCATGCTTCTCTAAAACCGTGAATGTTTTCTAGATAAATGTAAATATGATATAGCAGAAAAGTAAATTAAGCTTCCAGCTGCTATAGTAATTTGTAGTCTTCATGTTCATATCTAATCTGAGCATATCAATTATAGTGCCAAAAACAAGATTCTTCAACTGTATTTCTACTTATACAAAACTGTAGCTAATTTTTTTTCATGTCAGTATATTAAGAAGCAAATGAAATAATTTCACTTATTAATGAAATAAAAATGCAATGTCTTGTTCTGCATTGTAAGATAGAATGGAGCTATTATGAGCAAATGTGATGGAGCCATTTGTCCAATATATCTTCTATTTCCCAATTATTAAAAAAAGTACAGCTCCAAGAAAGAAAGACGAACTTAGTTTATAGGCAGCTTCATACACTTGGAAAGCCTTGCCTCAGCTGTCTACCCAAATGCTGATTGAGGAGGAACAGAACATAAATAACTGACAAAGGGAGTATCCATGGGGTTCTGTCTACAACAAAAATATAGGAAGGAAGATGTAATCTATAACATGTTTTGCCTTCTCTTTCTGCTTACCTCTTCTTTCCTGCTTGCCATTTTACTAAAAATGTCATTAGCTGTGAAAAATCCCTGTGGGGTACGCCTCCAAAGAATTTTTGGCTATTGCCCAAAATTCCTGAAACTACTAGATGTAGCCCAGATTATTTATTTTATTCTTATCCTTTCTCACTTTCCAGTCCTAGGATTTTTTTTAATAACTAGAAAAATACAGAAAAATGTTCTGAAAAATACATTCACATTTAAGTAGAATATTCTGGCCTCAACGCAAATACAATTATGATATTTTATGGTCTGAATAAGTGAGACATCTGGAATCAGATGAAGTTTGCAGTGAACTGAAATCTATTGGGTTAAACTCATGCCTAATTTAAGGGGAAAATTTGGATAAAAGAACATGTGCTGTTTAAATTTAGATCCCAGTATGACACTGGTGGGCATCAATAGGCCTAAAGATAGTCTTCTTCACAGCCTCCACTATATGGTAGAACAATGGTGTATGAATCAGTCAAGATCTGATTTGAATTTAAAAATTGAAATTCAAAGGCAACAAGCTTCAAGTTAAATTAATTGCGGATTTGATGCTATAGAACAGGGATGTCAAACTGCCGGCCCATGGGCTGGTTTCATCATGCAGAGGCCGTGCCCATCCCAGCTCTGGCAATAAGAAAAAAAGTCACGATATGTTATGATACATCACATGATGCGGCGAGTTTGACACCCGTGCTATAGAAGATTTGACTGCAGGCTGTAATTTGGCAGGCTACAGAAATATATACCAGGAACAGCATACTCTTTAGAGGGTATTGACTTTTCACTGTTTCATCATATCCTCAAGGATTGCTTGATATTTTTTTTAAAATATTCCCTCTCCTTTTCTTTTTTAAGACAAGCACAACAGGGAAGTGAAAAGGATACCACAGGAACCTCTAAGTTGTCCAGAATACATATCTGTGGAGAAGTTGTTCTCAGCCAATGCAGAAGGATTTAAAATTTTAAAATGAAAATTTTCAAAACTTGTTTTAAATGTGGGCATTCCTCCTAAAGATGGAAGAACCAACAGTCCTCTAACTATTTGTTTTTGTTCTCTGGTGGGAGGCTTGTTGGCATGGTTTATCCACAAGTTTAGCCTGTTCAGAGATTCCACATTATGTTTTGTTTGTGCAATAATTTGGGCTTAAATACAAACAAAGACATTTGTGGATTATCATAATTGCATATATAAGAGTGATGTAAAGGAAAAGCCTGTATAATATGCACACACCGTCAGACATACATAATGAAGAAGCTTCAAATTGTACAAGACATTGTATATTCACATTGTATAAGCAACAGAAGAGGGATTTATTTGTGTTTGTTTTATTTTGGAGGAAGGAATACAGAGAATGAAAAAGTAGTAAAAGGAGAGAGTGAAAGAGCTGACAAATTATAGATAGATTGGATATAGAGATCAGCAGGGACACATGAGACAAATAGATTCAAGGTAAGGATAAAAGGGCAAGGGTTTGGAGAAAGGGAAGATCAGATAAGAAAGATCAAATCAGAATTTTAAAAGCCCAGAAAAAAAAATCTGAACCTTATTTTATGGTCACTGTGGCTATAATTCACTCCAGTAGTATGGCAATACAGGTCTAGTGCCAAGGGAAAACCAAGCAGAGTAGAGTCCCCAAGATTAATAGCCACTTGCTGATAGCATAGTTTATAGGTAAAAATTAGGCCATTTTCAGAATTTTGGGGCAATATTATACTCTAAAGCAGTGGTTCTCAACCTGTGGGTCGGGACCCCATTTGGGGTCGATCGACCATTTCATGGGGGTCGCCAAGCAAGGCTGTCTGCCATTTTTTTTGTCCACCATTTTTTTTGTCCACCATTTTTTTCCCCTTTTCCGGTGGGTGCCTTACCTCCCTTGGGCTGGGCCAGCTGGTGGTCAGCCTGCTCCGTCTCTGCCGCTTGCCAGCTACGCCTCGGCCGGCGCAGGGGGTGGAACCACGCATGCGCGGTGCTCCCGGACAGGGAAAGTCCTCGACTTACGACCGGTTGGGTAGTCCTCGACTTACGACTGGTTTAGTCCTCGACTTATGACCGGTTTAGTCCTCGACTTACGACCGGTTGGGGTCGCGGCATTAAAAAGGTTGAGAACCACTGCTCTAAAGGAGTAGTCAGAAAAAATGACTTCAAGTCTGTCTCTAAGAATCCTGGGGCTTTGGGATACAATCAGAAGTTTAATGAAAGTTTAATCTGAGTTGCAAGCAATTCTAAAAGAACTAAAAACATGAATCTGCAAACTTATCCAGAGGTAGCTTAATTATTGTGGCTGAACAAATTCTGATGCTCTTGTGCTTAAAATCAGGCCCTTGCTAGATCTTTGCTCCCACCGTTTTGGTTGCCTATGTTGCCTTACAGCTGGAAGAGCAATTGATTCCAGCAATTCGTAGCCTCCAGGTTCTTCCCCTTTAGGAAAAGCAATTGCCTCAAACTCTTCATTGACACTTTGGTTAGGGTCATGTTGTCTCCTGCTAGTCTGAACACAGAAGAGGTATCAGAAGATATAAATGTCGACATCATAGCTTCTCTTCATGTGAACCTGCTTAACCAGGTAAAGCTTAAAGACAGCAGAATTTATCCAAATACTGCCATTGGTAAAATTCACAGAAGTTATAAAATGCTTTGCCCAGTATTTCTTTCAATACTTAATAGCCCATCACTCTAGCAACCACCTTTCCAGCTTTGTCTCTTTAGGGAGGGAAAGATAAAATACTTGAAAAATAAGAAGTTAAACTATTTGCAAAATAAGAAATCACCAGAAAGTTTATAGAATCTTCATATTGCTTTTAATCTCTCTGGTTTGATTATAAAGCCCCTCATTCAAATCAACTACATAATTTCATTTTGAAGCTTGATTTGATTGAATCTCCTTTAAATGAAATAACTCCCTCTAAGTTTCATATAGTTCTATTAAAGAACATCCTTAGAGTTATCAAATCTGAGCTGCAAAAATCCAGACAGTCACCAGATGGCAGCTATAAGTAACTGAAAATTCTAGCTCTTTACTGAAAACAATTGGGTTTTTGCAATCCAGAAACAGCAGGTCTAACATCCTGGGAGGCTAGAAAGAATGGGGGCAACGGGTTTTGTTACATTTACGCATCCACTACGGCAGCCATTTTGTGTGAATGCCTAAAATTCCAAACATGCCCAATGGCCCAAAAATGTAGAATTCTGGATTAGTGTATGATTGATCGTATTAAAAAGCCGTGGTGATTGAATTAGGTTTTCCCACTCTCCATTAGTAACAGTGAATATTTTTTTCTAGAACAAATTATGAGAGACACAGTGCCAAACCTTGCTCTTTTCAAGGGGAGAATGAATAATACCATAATAAAGTGATGAAAATAATTGCTTGATGAAATCAGAGCTTGCTAGACTGAAAAGTTTTTAGATTAAAAAAAGGGAATGCTGTGTATGGTAACACAGTACAACTCCCTATTTTCATTGAATAAACGTTGCAAATTTCAGTTTTGTCTAATTGTTTATATCAGTTTAATAATATTACATTATTGGTATTATTAATGATAAAAATGGGAGCATTTATAATACAAAATTAGACCAAGAATGCTGAATTCCTATATATATTCTTTCAAATAAATCCCATTCCCATGAAAAGTTCCTCCACAGTTACTGCTATTTCTGCTGTTGTTTTGAAGTAAACAGAATGAATTGTATTGTGCCTTGTAGCAGATGGATAATAAAGCCTTCAATAGAAGAATCCTGCTCCCATTCAGTGTGCTGAGTGACATTGAACAAACAGATTGTCAGACTTGTTTATGACCCCATGTGACCACTAAAATTCATGGATGGAATATAGAAGATTAAAATAAGACTTTTCCACTAAAAAAAAATATTCTAGTATTTAAAGGAAACAAGAAATCAAAACCAATACTGACTGGGTGTAACAGATAAATCTCTTTCTGTTTCATTATTGAATCATTCACATTAATATCCCTTCCTCCTTTCAGTATTTCCTTGTAAGAATCATATGAAGATGGATTCATGAAGCTATGCTAAATGGACTAAAGTCTCCTAATGAGAGTTATACCTTAAAGGAAATTTGAATTAAGCTTCTACCTATTGTGTAGCACCTTGACATTTGAAAAATATACAGTGGTCCTCGACTTACGATCATAATTGAACCCAAAATTTCTGCTGCTAAGTGAGACATTTGTTAATTTTGCCCCATTTTGCAACCTTAATTTTGCTCCATTTTATGACCTTAATTGCCACAGATGTTAAATGAATCACTGCAATGGTCAGAAGGTTGCAAAAAGGTGATCACATGACCCCGGGACACTGCGACCATCGTAAATATGAGCCAGTTGCCAAGCAGGTGAATTTTGATCATGTGACCACGGGGATGCTGCAATGGTTGTAAGTCACTTTTTTCAGTGCTGTTGTAACTTTGAGCAGTCACTGAATGAATGGTTGGAAGTTGAGGTCTACCAGTAAACTAAAATCTTAATAATAAAACAAAACAACCTTTAATCTTGTGCTTATTATTTTCTTTATTGCAATAACAATGCCTTTGTGTAGTCATGTTTTACACCAGTGATTCCAGATGTTTTTATTTCAAGCCTATCAAACTTCTACTCACTATGAGTATAGTTTGGTTTCATTTTAAAATATGTATAATTCCTGCTTTAGAACTCAAGTATCTGTATTTTTAACTGCATTGTTGCTAAAAAATATGAATATATACAGGTAGTCCTTGACTTACAACACAATTGGGGTTGGAACTTTCATTGTTAATCAGTGATTGTTAAGTAAATCATCATATGACAGCGTCCAATTTTTAAACTTTGATATATGAAAAATGGTTGACTATGCTTTGGATTCCAGATATTAAATGGTATCAGTACCTCAAAGTAAGAGGGACAAAGTAAAAAAGATAAAAGACCAGAAGTTAATTTGCTCCAAGGTTTAGTCATAAGGGTATCATTTTTATAATAGAATCAAACTCACTGCTCACTGCCAGGAGTTTGATTCTCACCAGCTCAAAGTTGACTCAGCCTTCCATCTTTCTGAGGTCAGTAAAATGAGGACCCAGATTGTTGGGGGTAATAGGCTGAGTCTGGAAACAGCTTAGAGAGGGCTGTAAAGCACTGTGAAGCAGTATATAAGTCTAAGTGCTATTGCTATTGCTAGCTCTATCAGAACTAGCTTTAGTACTCAGTACAGTTATCTTACATATTTCTTGTAATAATTTTGAATGATGCAGAAAATATGCCAGGTGGAACACATCCAAAATTTGCAGCAGTCTTTTGTGTACAGTGTGAATCTTTTAGCAACAATAAAATAATATGACAAATTAGTTTTATTCTTTAACAAAAGAGCTTAATTTGTGTCATGCTGTGTCAGTATGAAAACCAAGAATAAATCAGAAGTATGGGAGAACTTGACATCTTGAACACCAAATGTGTTTGTTTAGTGAAGCTTTTGTATGGTACCATATAATTTTTCTGCCACCAGAGATTTTTTTCCCCCTCTTGCTTACAAATTATTTGTGTAAGTTGAATGTATTCTCAAAAATTAGAGGCTTTTCCTATCATGTAATTAGACTTTTAAAAATGAAGCCAGTTTTTTTAATTGCGTAGGAAGTAAGAGAAATATAAGACATGTTTCTCTAATTATGAGACTGCTGTAAAAAGCCTTATAAAGCAGATGCACTTTGCCAATTAGAACTTGGATTCAAACTTTATAGTATTATGCAGTCCAACATTGGTCTACTTGGAAGAGAATATCGCTATATTCACAGGACTTTCTGCTTGTTAAATATGTTTAGGATGTTGCTCAAATAATATTTCTGGCAAATGCTATGTAGGCAGTGATTAAAAGAAAATTAGAAGAGACCCTTATAGACCCCTAATAAAATAGAGATTATTTTGCTTAATATGGAGTATCCTTCTCTTGCACCAATTGACAAAAAATAAAAAACTAAAAAAGGTACAGATCATGCTTCAGTAAACACTGTAAAATCTAAATATTTAAAGATTAGTCATGCAAAAGATTTCAAAATAGCAAGATTTCAATAACATTTATATTTAAATATATACTAATAGTTGTGTGAAAGTTAATGAAATATCAATACTCAGGATAAGAATACTGAATTTGACTGTTTACCTCAAGAAAATACTTACTTATGGATTTCACCGAATAGGTGAGTCACAAACCTTTTTGGATTTGTTGATTTTGTTCTGTTATTATTTTTGTTATTTTAATTCTGCTTTCAAAATGGCATTAAAATTTTTAAGTTAATTTTTCACAGGATGTGCTACAAAAAAAGAGAAGAATTAAAATGATAGAATATCTTGTTGCATAATTAATTTACAACATTGCCTAAGCCAGAACTACCCATTCTACAATTCCTGTTTTTTGAAGGGACAAGGATGTTATCTATTTGTATAATAAATACTGCTCATTAAAGTATTTGAGGCATGTATCTTACAGCTAATATATACACCACTGCAGGTAGTGCTCAACTTACAACCACAATTGAGACCAAAATTTATTTTGCTAAGCAAAACAGTCGTTAAGTGAATTTTGCCCCATTTTACGACCATTTCTACCACAGTTCTTATTTATTTATTAAATTTATTTGCTGCCCATATTATAACAAAATGACTTACAGCATCCCAATCAAGATAAAATTATAGTTTAAAAAATGGGGTGGGGGAACAAGATGTGTGGGGGGGAGGTGGGATTTCCTCTTAATTCATCAATCATCATGCTCTTCAAGGATAGCCCCACAAAGAGTGCATTGCAGTAGTCAAGACGTGCTACAGTAATACTGCAATGCAAGAGTAATACTGCAGTTAACTGAATGTGGCTCCCTCATTGACTTGCTTGTTAGAAGGTTGCAAAAGTCATGATCGCATGATCCTGTGACACTGCAACCATCATAAATACATGCCAGTTGCCAAGCACTAGAATTCTGATCACGCAGCCACGGGGATGCTGCAAAGGTCATAAGCGTGAAAAATGGTCATAAGTCACTTTTTTCAGTGCCGTTGTAAATTCAAACAGTCACTAAATGAATGATTGTAAGTCGACTACCTATATGGACCTGCTTAGATAAGCCAATTGTAATTTTTTTCATTCTTGCAAATACTGACAACAATAAAAATTAACAGATTAAATAGTGAATATAACTTTGATACTTTCTGCAAGAAGTCCTTACAGGACATCCCATTTTGCTCCAGATTCCTTGCAAAAATATGTCTTGTTGCCTCAAAAATAAACAGCAATGTAAAATATGTTACTAATAAAATATTTTATTTCTGTTATCTGTATACAGGAATAGGCAGTTTATAAGATGGACTTTGAGTACCAGCTCACATTGCTTTATTTCAGAATGAAGGCAATGCTTTTTTTTTTCATTTAAATTAGACTAACTAATCCCCCATATTTGAATCTTTAAAAATGTCATGAAGTCAGTTCAAATGAAGAAAGGAAGCTGGTCAGGATTCTCCCTGGTAAACACTCGCATCCCTATTCACAGGATTTTCACTTCAAAAAAAAAAAATCATTGAAAGCAGGACTTTTCCCACACAATTTACAAATAATTTTATAAAGATCCCCAGTTTTTTCAGCTCATCTGAACATTGTTTAAAATCAGGTCTTTTAATTCAATAGAACCAAAGCAACATATCACAGAAAGACCAACAGTATAAGGGGCCCTTGGTGCTCTCTGAGCTTGTTTGTTTTCCTACAGACGTTTCATTACCCAAACTAGGTAACATCATCAGTGTTAGTGCTGCTAATGTTACCTAGTTTGGATAATGAAACATCTGCAAGAAAAAAAGCAAGCTCAGAGAGCACCAAGGACCTTTCATTTCAACCCTGAGATACAAATATTCCCCTTTATTGATATGCAGTGTAAAAATAATTCCCTCACTCATAGATATATAGTAGAGATGTTCCAAGCAGATTCTAGGCTTCATTTAACTTGACATATACATAGGATCATGATTAAATGTTATAGTGTGTTTTATTGATTTTTGTGGTGTTGTTCGGGTTTTCTTTTGGTTAACCACTATGAGCAGATCTGTCCAGAAGTGAACAGGACAGAAAAATGAGAGACATGGAAAGAAAGAGATTGAGATTTCTATTCTCTGTAGTCTGAAGAAGCAAGAACTGGAAAGGAAAACTCCTCTGATAGGGAGGAAATACAACATTAATTTTGTTTTTCTAATCAATAGCTTGTCTTTCACCCAATAATTAAAATTAATTCATTTTTAATCGTTCAGGTAAACATAGTTTAGGACTAGTAAATGGTTCCAGTCTTATACCCAGATAAACGTAGTGACTCTTAAAGCATTATTTATTATATACCTGTTAAAAGTATAAATACCTTGCATATTTAATTATGGGGATTTGATGAACTCTGGGAATAGTGTGAAAGTAGAAAAAAGATTGGTAGTGTTTGCTAATTGCCTAGTATAAGCAGCTCCTGCTAGTTCCCTAGATATATTCCCATAAATCCAGGTCTTATTATATGGGTAGTAACACAATTCATTGTACATTTAGATTTTCTTTCTGCAAAAAAAAAAAGCATTCTGAGAGAATCAAATCATTTTTTAAATTATTATTTTTTCCTCCATTTCTTTAGACTAGACTCCACGTTCATAACGTTTCACATCACTGCTATCCCTTGCAAAGTCAGCATGAGGGGTTTGTATGCCCATAATTTATCTCTTCGAATACTATTAAAAATGTTAGCTCTCTAGTTCAAGTCAGATTTTTGTGATTCCAGAAAATCTGGAATTACAGAACAATGAAACTATTTTTTCCTGAAACATTTGGATCTTATTCATCACTGAAGCTCTGCCCAGACAGAATTGTTGGGAGGTCGCAAGAACTGGAACAGCAAAACTGAACTAAAACTGCCTGGCCTGGAAACGCAACATTAAGACAATTGGTATAATCCTTCACGTAGATAGCACCACTGAAGCCCATATTGAGAAGCAAAGGATAATGTGATTTATAACTCTATGAAAATACAGTCGGTCTTGTCTCCTGATATTTTGTAGTGGCTGAGCATGCCCACTCATGCAGAGACGGCCTAGAGAAGCTTCTGAAGCATCCCCCAAACTGCTTTCATGGTTCAAAGAGAGATGCTCCATGCATGCTCCCCTCAAGCAGAGCAGTCCTTTTAAAGGATTTGCCCAACCCTTTTAATTATTTCCCTTCTGTTTTAAACCCCAAGGCTGATAGATGCTTCTGTGCATAATTTTCTATAAAACCAGTTGTGAATAACTAAATAAAAACTTGGTGGTTTTTTTTTTGTTTCTTAGTTAAATATCTTTAACTAAGCTACAAACTATTATGTTCAACATTAGTTGGAATAGTTTGCTGCAGCTTCTCCTTGAATTTTGGAATAGTTTATCTAGTAATGTGTACAATCACAGTAATATTATCTAGCACAAGTAATTGGACAACAGTTCCTTTTTGAACTAATGCTAAAGAGAGACTGAGAAAAGTAACTGTGGCAAATCTTTGGTTCCTGGATTCTTTTCATTCCTTTATTCCGCTGATACAACTGTATGGTGAAAACTCTTGCTTCTTTTTATTAATCACAGCTTGTTTTATCCTTTGACATTAGAAAAAGTGTGACTAGTCTTAGCTATTTTATAATTTATTTTATCATTGTTTATTTACATCTCATCTTTATTACTTTTATAAATAGCTCAAAGCAGTGAACTTAACTAATACTACTTCCTCCTTCTATTTTCTCCATAACAACAACCCTGTGAAGTGGGCTGAGAGAGAGTGATTGGATTAGCCTTCCAGATGGCTTTCATGCCTAAGGCTGGACTAGAACTCATGGTCTCCTGGTTTCAAGCCTTAATCACTAGACCAAATTGGCCCCTGAACATGAACAACCACTGATAAGAACTTGATCACAACACTATGATTCATTTTAAGTGCAAATTAAAGCATCCAAAATCCATACAGTCATTCCAGAATAAGACAAACAGGTAGCTATGTCTTATTTGTCACAATACTAAGCCGTAATTTGCCTACACACAAACATGACCAATGAATCTAAAACTTTATGTAAATATCTATTTATTCTGAAACAAATAGACTTCAGAGATATTATGAAATCACAGGTGATTCTGAAAACTTTTCTGAAAATGTTCAAATATGCAGTGCCATATTTAAGTGACATAATAGAGGTATTCTGTTCTTAGACAGCTTGGCTTACAGGTTCTGGACTATTCAGCACCATTTTGGTTTCAGGAAGAATTCTAACACTATTGGCTTTAAAATTCAAATTAATGCCATCTAATTATAGAATTAGCAAATCATTGCCAGTATTTATCCATTTCCTGTCAATAATTTTAGAGTTCTGAGGTTTCAAAGTAAAAACATGGCATTTTTAAATGTCTTCCCTTTATTTATGCTGGGACTACAACATTTGTATAAACAGAAAATTACTCCATTCATGCTTTATTACCTCTTCTTATGTACCACAGCCTTGACCCCAGCCATCATAAATTGAGAAATAGTGAGGAACTAATGGAGACAGATGGGAATATGGCTTGCCATTTACTCAAATTGGTAAAGTAATTAACCTCAAGGTGCTGGTTTGCAAGAAAAATTGTTGGAATATCTCAGGGCGCCAGTAAACAGACTCTTGCTTTAACCAGTTCTGACAACTGCATCATAAACTAGACTTATTCTGTTCAATTGACCTGTCAACGTCTTGAGTCCAAATAAAGATTTGTATTACAATGTACTTGCTGAGAAGTGGAAGAACACTACTGCTGTTCTTTTCAAATGTATTGCTGTTCTCTCACTGCTAGATGTGAGCTGCAGTGTCATATATTTATTCTTGAGCCATTATATTCCTTAAAAATCTTCCGCTATGGATTGTGTGACAGCTTTGTGACAGCAGATGGAAGTCATTTGGCTTGAGAAAAGGAAATGAAAAAACATCAGCCAGACTGACTGGGCTCATTTAGAACAGTAGTGGACAGAGGCCAGATCAGGATTTTATATATCAAGGGACATCTTGTAATGAAGACAGTTTCTCCCTGTTTTCATCCCTGTGCTCCACAAAGCCTTATCCCTATATTGGGAAATGAAACAAGTTGTCTACAGAGTGTTATTCAATTCAAAATGCGGTCTTGTAAACTGGATGTTCTGACCAAAGCATGCCATGTCAACTGACATATTTCTGTTCTTTCCTCTTCCTACTTTTTCAAATTGTATCTTTTTGTAGTGACTTTGCTGCCACATTATCAGTTGTAATGTTATCTCTTTGTAGTAGAGAATGGAACCTTTGGGGGGCTATTAGTGAGTTGGCTCACATATTTTTTGCTCAGGAACTTGAAGAGTTTAATTAGCCAAGCCTTGTGCAGTTCTTTGCTTCATATGTTTTGATTTGCAATTGAAGCACCGATGATAGCAACAAAAAAACTGTTTTTTATTTTGTCACAAAACATATCTTGGAGACATATGTCAAGGGAACATGTGGAGTAATTTTTGTCTAAAGTAAAATCTGCTATTCAAGACAGATACAAATGGGAAAATTTCATGTTTTTATTTTTTTTTTAAACGCAATTGACTCCAGACACTGAGGAAAAAAAATACTCATTTGTAAATTCTGTCCTCTGGTACAATTGTCAAGAGATTCTAAAATGGCCAACGTTAACTGATATTGATTCTGGTTTTCTACCTTCCTGTTGGCATTCTTTTTTTCAGGTATACATTAATGTCAGTTTTACTCCGAGAACATACAGAAACAAAAGATAAAATATGCAGCTAGGTTGGCTGGGGAAATATCTCCATTAAAATGTTTAGTTTTAAGAAAAATAATTGCTATCAACTCTGATTTGACATTGTATTAATTTATATTCAAGATGGCTGTATGTTATGGTGAGCTCAAATACTGTGCCAATGGCAATTGGTCTGTGTCAGCTCCACTACCACATTTCTGTGATTGAATTAAATGCTTGTTAATGTATAATTAATAAAATATCAATTTTATCTGGTAAAAGTTTTTTACCAAAATGTACATTAGTTTAGAACAGTGGATTTTCCCTCACAAAGCAAATATAATTTTGTTTCAGAAGTGATAGATCAGTGGTGGCGAACCTATGGCACGGGTGCCAGAGGTGGCACTCGGAGCCCTCTTTGTGGGCACACATGCCGTTGCCCCAGCCTTGCCTCCGCCCGCGACCCCCTTCTCACCAGCAGCCTCCTTGGAGGAGAGTCACCCCTGAGCGTGGCCCATGCGGAGCAGCGCAGCCAAGGACATGGCAGCCAGGCAGCGACTCTGCCCTCATGCCCCAACGTGCACAGTTGATGCTGCGGGGTGTGGGCAGAGGGCGTGGCCGCCATGGTGCTGCTGGGCTGCCTGGGCGATGTGCGGCGGGCCCTGGAGGCGGTGAGTAGCCCTCCGGGCAGGCAGGGTGGGGCGGGGCAGGGGGTGGGGCAGGGGTGGGGTCAGTTTTTGGGCACTCGGTCTCTAAAAGGTTCGCCATCACTGTGATAGATGTATGTAAAAATAGTATGTTTTATGATATAATATTACCTTTTCCCTTACTATTCTTTTGTTAGTCACCTTGGAATATCAAAAAACAGGTATATGTACTAATTTGATTGTACTGCTCAACTTCTTAAGGAAGACAATAAATTCAGTAATAGCTGGATTGTGACCATTATTGTTCTTTGATTGTTAAATACACCATGTATTTTTAAAAGTCCATAAGAAATTTTACAATTAGGTGCATTGCTTTATCATTTTAAGCATTTTTACTTTGTAATAAGACAAGAAGTACAGATGTAAGAGTTGTAATTTAATAGTTTTATTGCTATCTTTGTATATTTTGAAGAATTAGGTATTGCACTCTTGGGAAGCCATATTTTATGCCTAGTTGGGAAAATGAATAATGTAACATTATGCAAAACATAAAGTTTTAGAACTTCACTATTGAGTAAGGCATATAAACTAATGATCTAGTTAAAGTCCCTTGTGCACCATAATAAATATGGACTAAATTTGTCATTATAGCTTTAGACAGAGGTTTCAGGCAACGGATTTAATTAAATCCTTTTTTAATATTCATACTTCTAAACTGCATAATTCTGTTCTACTGTAAAACTGTATGCTATATTAAAACAAACAAAAACAGCAGATTACTAAATTGATATTAATGTGGAGTCAATAAGCATTTAATTCAGAGGAGAATATTGTGATGCCAGTGTTTGTTCCATCTAGTTTAAAGGATCTTTGCTTGTGCACACAGCTTGCCTCCTGGTTTAATACTGGCTTTTGTCATGGAGGTTAATTAGTTATTTATGGAACTCATAAAGGACACAGGAAGAAAACAGGAATACTATTTTTTTCTTAGCCATTATGAAGCAGTGATTATTGAAAGTCTAATTTAGACAGCATATGAACCAAGAGCTAGCTGGGACCATCTATTTTAATTTTCAATCAGCAATGTTAATAGTGTTCAAATACTGATGGATAATAAGAATGGTTTGGTAGAACAGTGTGCTGCCTTCTTCTAATTATACCTCTCCTTCTTTGGAAAAAGAAGAGATATTATTTTATAGTAAATGATCCCAGCCATCCTCTTTTATGCCTCAGTCTTTTCTAAATTTATAGAGAAAATGTGCAACATGGACTGCAATGCTCTGGAGATTTATTTGGCAATAAGTTTACTGAAAAATAAAGGTGTGCCAGTTTCTCAAGATAGGATATTGGGATAGGATAACTTTTCAATTTACCATAAGTGAATGCCATAAGTTTTAAGATCTGCTACAGTTTAAGTATCCTTATATCCACAAACAATTGCCATTCACAGTATGAAAAACGTGGGTGTATTTCAGGTAACCCCCAAACCTAAATTCAACAAAACCTTGATATCCATATCCACTCCATTTCTGTTGGTTGGTGTGGGTTTATTGCACTTTTATTTATTTTTGTATGTCTGATTTATCAAGAAATATTGGACTTAGAAATCTTACAAATGAAATTCTTCTCATGGTTTCCCCCCTATTCAGAGAAGATAATTTCTTTGTCTATAAGCTTTAGTAAACTCAAGAAACATTCACCGATAACAAGTAGTCACCTCAAAAAAAGATAAAATCCGGTGTTGAACATGAAGAACCAAGTTGTGCAACAGTCTTCATCTTTGGTTCCAAACTGTTTAATACAGTTTGTATTGGGGAAAAAAGGATTCAACAACTTGAGTATTAGGTAAGTACAACTGAGTAAAGACCCCTTCAAAACTCACAATGCTCAGGGCAAGAATTGAGAACATTCACATTAGGATTACTTTCTTTTTCCATATCACTCAGACTTTATTTCCTCTGTGCAAAAAAGCTGCTAGTGAACCTTACAACAGCATTTTCACTTTCATCTAGTCTTTTAAAATTATTATCTTACAGGTACCATTACATTGATCAAACAAGTTTGAGTGCTGAACAAGAAATGTGGTGCCATCACATAAATAAATAAGTGGCAACTCTGTGTCAAATAAATAATAAAGTACCAATTCAAATGTAGATTTTCCTAGAAGAGAAGAAATGATGACCTACTTTCAAATTTTGGACATTTGTCAGTTATAGCAATAATATCTTTTTCAATGAAACTTAGCTTGTATATGCAAAAGACATTGTCAATATAGGGGATGAGTAGTCATGAGCTACCTGTATGAACCCAGCAAGGGTCAAGTAATTCTATTTTGTTAATCACAGTCATTATAAAACCACAGTGTTTACAAAGTTCATTGTAAATTTCTAAAAGCCATTTGGATTTGCATATTTACAGATATGTAGCAAAAATATAGAAAAGTTAACTTTATATCATTACCGTTTTCAGATTTTAAAAGACTGGTGATTGATATAGTAATTCCAAAGTTTGTTTAGGAATTTGAAAATTTGTTCTTAAAATGGAGAAGGAAGATGTGCATACTGTATAAGTTCCATACTAAGCAACTACGTAGACCCTTTTCATTCAGTAGTCAGATTTTGGCGTAGGAGGAAATGGCATTAGCCAACCTTGGGATGTCCTTTTCCATGACCTGGATGGGAGTAATGCACTTTTCCTAGTTGTTTTGGGATTGGCTGTAGGATTGGGGAGTGAACCATCATTTTGTGTGGAGAGATTGACCAAGCAATTGCAGAGTGTGGAGGATTGTAAGGTTCACTATTTTCTCCCCTGCTTTTTGACATATACATGAAATTACTGGAGAGGTCAACTGTCAGTTTGGTATACGAAACCATCAGTATGTTAATGATACTCAATTGTAGTGAGGGTGCACTTCAATTGTTTCATTATTTTTTTCTTAAATCTGGGATTTTGCAAAATTCCAGAGTTTTTTAATACAATAAAATGCAAATAGTGGGATTTATTTTATTTAAATTGATTTATATGCAGTGGGAGAGATAATAGGCTGGCATATTAATTAATGGCAAACATAAATTAAGTTGTGGATGAGGACCCTCACAGACATTCTCTTAAGCTTGTTCATTATTGTATCTTATGAACTTTACTGAGGACAG
Organism: Protobothrops mucrosquamatus; assembly: GCF_001527695.2. Classification (NCBI taxonomy): domain Eukaryota; kingdom Metazoa; phylum Chordata; class Lepidosauria; order Squamata; family Viperidae; genus Protobothrops; species Protobothrops mucrosquamatus. The sequence goes on from NW_015387637.1 coordinate 139,544, forward strand.
GACTTTGCCTTATTTAGAATGATGGAGGGAATTAAAATCAGATTTTCAATTTCACAATTTTCCTGAGGAAATAATGGATTCTTGCTACACGGGAATTGCAAAATGTATAGATAGGTAAACAATTTATGGAGAAATCTGGATGGTTTTAAAATGAGTATCAGCCTCAACATCTCCAGAATTCAATGAATGCCCCAAGTTATAGTAGGTGTTGCAATCTGGTAATAGTTTTGCTCACAAACCTGACATGATTTGCTGGTGGTGACATCTGATTTGACAATGAGCAGTGATTTAGGTCTGCCTGCAATAAGTGAATTAATCTGAGTTAAAACATAGTGATCTGTCATGTTTAGAGATACTTCAACAGCTGGGTGACTTGTCCTCTGTCAGGCTAGTTTGTCGTCCTGTGCAAATTTTCTGTCAAGAAAAGAGAAGAACTCTTCAGAGAAAATTACATGGCAGTTTTAGAGTTAGTGATTTTTTTTCCCCCTACCAATATGCCAGCTGTGCCAGCAACACTGTTTTTGTGGTATTAATCAAATATCTTGCTTGCAGCACCTTTACTTTCCCAAAGGCTAAAAGATGAATCTGTCAAAAATTTCACTGGGATTTGCCAACAGCTTTTCTGAGCTCAAATACCGGTGTGTGCGCTGCAAGAGTTCAAATAAAGCTGTTAGGAGAATATCTCTGGGAATTAAAAGTTGGATAGATAGTTTTTATACTTCACTAGGATTCACAGCTATCCTTGGAATGAACAGTGATAACACTAAGCAAACTGGGAAAAGGCCAAACCTTCAAGTTTTATTAATGTATTCTATTTATTGACTTATATGTAGATATTTATTTTTAAACAAAGAACTGTAATTAGTAAGCTATAAAAATAAGAGCAGCCCATGAAGTCATCATAGTACTTTGCCAACTTTGGCAGACAAGATAATATTGGAAAAGAAAGGGCTTGAATTATTATGTGGATTAGATCACTTAGATTTATTTCACTATTGATTTATTTCAAAGCTCGGTCATCCTTATATGATCGTTTAGTTCACTGCATTTCTATGCATCAGTATCTTATAGTACTCTTTGAAACTAGCTATTAATTATCATATAGTAGCTAGATGGAATTTATTTGTTTTTCTTGAACTATGCAATCATGGGTAGAAAGGGAAGGTTTTAATTTCTGCTTCCTACGTTTAAAGAAAAAAATCCAGACTTAGTCAAGTCTATACAGTTAACATAACATGGCCCCAAGTGACTCCAAAATAAATGTTTACAGGTACTCCTCACTTAATGACTGCAATTGGGACTAGGAACTGTGTCATGAAACAACATGTTGTTTAGTGAAATGTCATGTGACCTCACCAGACTTATATTAGCTCCACTGTGATCATTAAACAAATCAGCTGCCATTATTAAGCACAACATCCTGTGATTGTAACTTGCAAATTACTGCCAGCTTCCCCATTGACTTTGCTTGTTAGAAGCCACCTGTGAGGTTCATAAATGATAATCATGTAACCACGGGACACTGCAACCATTGTAAATATCACCAGTTGTAAAGCACCTGACTCACAATCACATGAACATTGGGATGCTGCAATGGTTGTAAATTTGAGGATTGGTCATAAAGTTACTTTTCAGCACCTTTTAAAGTTTGAACAGTTGTCTAGCTGAGCAGTTGTTAATCAAGCATCGTATACATTCTGGAATTTACCTGTTATTTACTAGAACTAAATACAAAAGAAATTAACCTTTTAAACAGTCTTTATCATTGGGAAAAGCCCTATGGGTTTACCTACATCAACAAACAGGAATCAATTATTCAGAATCAATGTTTCCAAATGTTTGCTGAATAATGCTTAGTGGATAACATGGCCGAACCTAATTGTATATTTTTCATGAAGAACTTTCCCATAGAACATTCATAAGAGATGAGCAACTCTGGAGGATAAAACAGACCAGGAATGGTTGCAGGAATTGGTATGCCTAGTTTAATGAAAAGAAGGACTAGGGGTGATATGATAGTGTACCAATATCTAAGGGCTGCCACAAAGAAGAGGGGGTCAACCCATTTTCCAAAGCACTTGAAGACAGGACAAGAAGCAGTGAATGGAAACTAATCAAGGAGAGAACCAACTTAGAACTAAGGAGAAATTTCCTGACAGAACAATTAATCAGCGGAACAACTTGCTTCCAGAAGTTGTGGATGCTCCAACACTGGAGGTTTTTAAGAAGAGATTAGACAACAGTTGTCTGAAATCGTATAGGGTTTCCTGCCCGAGCAGGGGGTTGGACTAGAAGACATCCAAGGTCCCTGTGTTATTCTGTTGATAGCTCTTGCTAGAGAGCACTAACAGGAATGACCAAGATGGACCAAAGCAGGAGCATGGTGTGTGTGTGGTGTGTGCAGGGAATGTCTCTGTAATATTTGACTTTGCAGAGATCAAACATGATCCCATTATACCTGTGAACCAAAGATCAAACTTAGTATACAGTACTTCTTATATTCCTATTGCATTTCCAAGTGCATAGTGTCTTCAGCCATATAACTCATGAGACTGAAAGGCAATGGAAGTACTCATATTTGCCAATCACTAATCCTTTCATTCTGTATATTCTGCATTTTATGCTACATTGTTATTTTCCATTCTGGTCTCCTAATTTCTATAAACAAGTATACAAAGCCAATATGAGAGCTAAAATAAGCATATTTATAATGTTGCATTGTAGGGCTTCTATAGATTGCATAGATTTCAATACATTATGATGTAAATTAATCTGCTGTCATCTGGCTGGTTTATCCTATCTATATGACACTATAAATAATGTCCTACCTTTCAGTCAGGAGCTCAAGGTGACAAACAATGTTTCCTCTCACAATAGCAGCAATCCTCAAAAGTAGGTTAGAATAAAAGATAACTGGTCCAAAATCACTAAATGGGCTTTTGTGACTGAGGGTAGACTTGAATCTGTGGATGGATTTAAATGGTGGTCCCTACACCCAGCCCATTATCTTAACCACTACTTGGAAGTTGAGTATGGCAACTGGACTTCTTTTCTTTTTTGATTTGAAACATTTTGCTGATTATCGAAGTAGCTTTTTCAGTCTCAGCGAAACATTTTAAACCAAAAGAAAAATCCAGGTACCCTGATTCAACTTCCAGACAACTCTACCTGGATGACTGAGAATCTTCATCAACCTTAACTACTACCCCACACTGGCTATCTTTCTGAAAAATTGCCTTCTGTTCAAGAAGACAGTTATATCTGATTTTGTGCTATTCAAGAAGTCCCATGATATTGGGCCTTCTTGATTTGTAGCATAGATGAAAATTGCAGAATGTACCACTTCCTACCAATATAACTATACGACAGACCTACTTCTGGATTTATACAGGTAGTCCTCAACTTATGATCACAATTGAGCCTGGAATTTTGGTCATGGGTTGTTGCAGTCATTAAACAAATCTCCCACCTCGCTCAATGACCACAATCTGAGCTCTCCCCATTGTTATCATTAAGTATCCACTGGCATGTGGAACTTTCAGTGAGCTGGGAGGCATTGGCTGGCTAGGCCCACTAGCACATGGACTCTCTCCTGCCCCATCACGACTGGGTTCACTTACCTTTCTATCACCTCACTCCATCCTGCATTCAGGCCCCATTCTTACTATGGCTCAGAATGCTCCTTCTACAAACTGTTCCAAATTCCCCACATTCTGAAACACTGAGACTCGGAGCCTTTAGCGTGTTTTCCTCCGGCATCCACCTCTTTTGTTAGGGTCCTTTTTTTCAAAGGAAAAAAATATTAAAGGTTCTGAGTCTCAATGTTTCTGGGCAGCTCTTTCTTTTCATGCAGGAAAGAAAAGGCGGGCAGGCAAATCTTTTGTTCTGGCGTCTGGAAGGAAACTCCTTCCATGAAGAAGTTGAATGGGGTTTGAATCTTTGGGATGAAGCTTCATTTAGCCAACCCAGTGCAGGAATTCCCCCCCCCCCCTGCACACATACTGTGTGGTGAAGGACTTTTTCAGCCAGCCTCTGAGAGCAAAATAACTGCCTGGCTGATTGATTTGATCCCATGCTTGGCAGAGTCCCTCTGGAAAACAGCTTTTTCATTCTCAGTATGACTGGCTGAAAAGGTCTATCCCAAAATCCAAGCAGAAATCCAAGCTTGGATTTTGGTATGGACCTTTTTCAATCAGCCCCAGGAACTATCCAGGCGGCAGCAGCTTGCAACTTTCCCTGCTGGCTTTCTTGTTGACTTTCTGGTGAAGCCAGCAGGAAAGATTACAAATGGCAATCACATGATCATGTGGCACTTGGCAACCCATCGTAACAGCAAATGAGTTTTGAAGTGCCCAGATTGCAACCTTGTAATCACAGGGGCGCTGCAACAGCCGAATATTGGACATAGATTATAAGTGCCTTTATTTAACACCATTGTAATTTTGAACAGTTGCTGAATGAATGGTCATTTAAGGAGGACTATCTATATACAAATATATGATTCTTAATTCAGAAAGAGCTTTTTTATTGTAAATTTTTATTTATTTATTTTACACTTTTTTTAGATATTAGTGAGCCCATGAAACAGAGAAAAATCAAAATGATCCTTCATAGGAAAATGTGGTTAATTGAGGAAATAAGATGTGGGTCCCTATTATTGTTAATGGTTATTGGTTTCTATATATTGTTGCTTCACTAAATGACATTGGGGGTTTGGTCTCATTTTCTACTGTAGTCTCAAGTGGTTCCCATGTTACTCTTTCAAATAGCTAGGAAAGTTTTAAGAGCATTTGGTATGTCTTTCAGAATGCAGACATATTGGGCATTCAAAAATTGGCACACAATTTTTCACCTCCTGAATATTGTCAATTGACTGCTCATCTGTCTATCATTGGTCCATAGTAAATATCACTAATGCGCTCATTCGAGAGTGGTATTCTTCAACTTCAAGCTGTAACATAAGGAGTCATTTATGAAGAAGGACGGGGTGGACATCATTTTATCTACTTCTTTAATAATGAGGAACAAATCTTGCAGCATAACTGAAGGAGTCAGCATGTGAAGATCTAAATAGTAAACTAGAGACAAGACACATAAATTAAGCTCAAGAGGTTTAGTCAATCATGGTAATATTGGGCCTGTCACATTTTCTAAATTTATACCAATTTACCATTAGGATTAGAATTAAAATAACATTGAGGGTCCAGTCTTTGTGTGTCTTTCTGAATTCATCTAGAGAACAGCAGATAATAAAATAATCAATTTCAGTTTTGCTATAAATGTATGCAATTCTTTTCATAACTGTAACCACCACTTTCGTAGTTAGCACAAGTATAAAGTTTGCTCCTGCTTTTCATCTTCATTGTTTGCATCCTATTGATGCCTTTCAAATATCTGATTGCTATTTAATAATGTTAGATAGGTCAATCAACTATGTATGTGCTTACCCTTGCTTTTTGAGCCCCAGTCCAGGTTTTCTGGATAGCAATTCAAAATAATACATTATTCTTTAAAAAATAAGAACTTTTAGTAGTTGCATTTTAGTCTATTTGCATAACCCTATTAACAGAGGAATTTGTCACTAGGTATAATTAGAATATTAGGCTGGGCTTTTCTTGCATTTTTAAAGTTATTTCATAAACATGAAACTAGCAGGTAATGATTACAAATATCAAAGGATGCTGTGTTATACCAGAGTATGATTCGAGAGCAGCTTTCTGCTCTCTAAAAGAAACGCATACCATAGTTCATCATTTGCATACTATAGGAGGTAAAACAAAGACATTTATAAAAAGTATGCAATTGGTGCCTTCTAGATAATGTTGGGGTTCTGCTTGAAGATAACTGCATGAAGAGAATAGACATGATATATCTTACAGTGAAGAAATTGGGCTATGTTAAATCATGCTATTGTTTAACCAAAAAAAGGGGGAATTTTATTTCACAACTTGACAATTTAAGAACTTTGTACACTGGCATTTGAAAGCAAAGAAAAAGGATCCATTTATCTCACATATGTCTTGTTGAGGCTAAGCTGTCAAGAGAAATCTTATCACATGGAGCCCCATTTGTTTTCTCTGGTGATTTATTACAGTTTTGAAAAGGTTTTGTGATCCCATAGGCTGCCACAATTCTCTGACTTTTCGGTATCAATGGATCAGATTTTTGACATTTTTCTGAGAGCATTCAGAACAGATTTGATAAATCAGCTCATGGTGTTTATTTTAATTGATCTGAAGCCCATTCTTTCAAAAATTCATCAAATCCTGTGACAGGAGTTGGGTGTGCTACAGTGAAATGAAAGAAATGGGTTGGCCATGCTCCTGTGATGATGATATAGATATTTTGTTGAAACTTTATGCTCACAGACATGAAGATGTCATAACTAATATAGTGTGTTGTAAATCTTTTGATACAGATTCTAATTCATAAATCTCATCTATCACATGTGATTCATGAAACGATAGACAACCTTTGATGAGAAGGTACCTCTGAATGTGTGCCAAGTTTTTTTCCCTTTTTTCATTTCTTTCTCTCTTTCTTTGAAAAATAAACCACTCAAGAACAACCATTTTATTACAAAAGAGAAATAGTAAAATATATTTTGTGGCATATTCTCTTCCTTTTGTGAGAGAACAATGAAGATGTATTTGCACATAAATTATAACTACCTCGGAGAATATTTTGTTTTATCATTCTTTCTTACCAAACATAGCCAACCATTTGAAACAGTGGACTAAGCTATAAGGAAATATTCAAGATGCTTAATAGACCATTGCTCTAATATCTTTAGCTTGTCATTACCTCTTAATATGGCCAAATTTTTTCCCAAAAAAGAAACATAGAAAGACATATAAATGACCCCACACAAAAAAGGGGCCAGGCTTTGAACTACCATGTCCGCAATGGACAATCCTGAATAGGATTTGCCCCTCAAACAGCATCTGCTGAGACTCTCTGTATAAATGGGGCAGAGTATCCTCCCCTCAGTGTGACTGAGAGATCCCACATTAAATTGTAGATCATGACCGGTTGTAAGCTGAGGGCATATACCGGTCCAATATCTTATTTTTTTAATGTAAATGATGCTGCGCTTCAATGGTTAGATGGCCTAGACCAGTGATGGCGAACCTTTTAGAGACCGAGTGCCCAAACTGCAACCCAAAACCCACTTATGCATCGTCAGGTGCCGGGTGGGTGTGACCCATTGGGTGGGCGTGGCTGCGGTGGTAACGGCAGACTGGGTGGGACTAAAAAGTTCAATCAATCAATTCCAACTTTGCAAGATCTTTTTTTCCCCATGAGAAGTTGAAATTGACTGATTGATTGAACCTTTTTTTTTGTACATGGCGGCGGAGGCCTAAAGCGAAAAGGTTTTATAAAACCCAGCTGAAGGCCTAGGACTTGGGCGACGGCGCACATGCCCACTGAGAGGGCTCTGAGTGCTGCCTCTGGCACCCGTGCCATAGGTTCGCCACCACTGGCCTACACATTGGTATTTGGATATACATATTTTAACATGTATATTTTATTTATTTATTTACTAATCTGGATGAAATGTTAATATATATTGCTAGTCCATGTATCATATTCCATAAGCTAAATTCTCCAATGAAACAACAGTGGAACCAAACTTACTATGCCATAACTCCAACCAGATAGTTATTTCACATTAATTTCTAATTCATTTACATTTAAAATGTAAAAGGCTTAACTTTCTTTGTTGAGGAGCTGTCACTTAGAGCAGTATTAATTTTGTCGACATTTTATCTCAGGTTTGTTTCTCAGAATGTTATGTTTTACATGACTTTCCTTATATCAAATAAGAAAAGAAAAAGAAAATACAGGAACGTGTATAAACCTGTAGGTATATGTTAAGGTTACAAAATAATTAATTGAATTTTATTAGAAAATACAATATACTCAAACATAGTAGCCAAATGCTCAATCTGTTCTTTAGGCATTGTATGCCGGTTCTCAACATACATCTACATACAGTTGAAGAGATGCAGCTGTCTGAAATACTGTTATTACTTTATATTTTATTATCTCAATATATTTGTTATCCTTATTTTTGTTTCTCTGTAACTTTTATTATAGAAAAGTAAACTGCTTCAAACCCAGCTTTGTGCAGTCCTGGTGACCATAGCATTTTTTTTTTCTGAGTAGTGGAGATTCCAGAAAAGTTTTTCCACCCTCGTGACTTGTGGAAGAGGAAAAACTAGATGTTAGTAACAACTTTGTGCAGTTCCATTTCTATCAAAGAGTGGCAGGAATAAAAGCAGACCCATGGACATGTTTTTTTAACTTTTCCCAAAGTGATCCAGGGACACTGATGCAAGGTCACTCTCTGGGGATTCTGAGGACTAAAAGCCCAGCAGCCATAATGGTAGTTTTGTTTTATTTAATCAGTAAAATTATACTAATGCCACCCTGTCTCAAAGTAAAGAAAACATGGTGCTGAGCCATCTGGGGCATCAACAAGAACCCACTGGTATAACCCTTCATCTCGGACTAGATCCACATTGCGTAAAGATATCAAGGAAAAAACTATGTTAAAACCTATGTTTAAAACTTATTTTCAACCAGATTGAAAAATAGATTAAAGAATCGGATGTAATGCATGAAACAGAATATGGGAACAGATGGAGAGGTATAGTGAATGGAATTGGTGTAAGTTAGTTTTACTTAAGTTTCCTTATCTCATGGGTTTAATTTTGTTGTCTTACTGTTTCTTGCTCATTTTCTGCAGATTGTAGAACATTGCTTAGCCTAAAATATAAAGCATTAATGTATGTATGTACTGTATGTTTAATATTAGAATACAAAAGACAAGTTAAACGTTAATATGAGTATGTCAACCTCTTTAGGTAAACGAGACCAGAAAATGACCTTCACAGGAAGGATAAAACTACTTTTATTGAGAAAATAAAAACTATTTTTATTTATCAGCTATAATAATAGAATCTTACTGGTCTGTTTGTACTGTGCCTCCTACACCCCCAGTGAATTTTGTTTCAGGCTGAGGCACTTCTGAATATTTTCTGGATCTTTTAGCCTTTTTTGTCTCATCAACAAGTTCAGCATATCTTCATCAAGGTCATCTTCTTTATTCTTGACATGTGTATATCTCTACCTCTATCTCATCAGTACAGATAAAAGCTGAATAGAATAATAAGAATTTGGTGTACTAAAGGAGCTGATTTCTCTAACACTCTTTTGTCACTGTTCTCTGCCCAATCTCATATAGGCATTTTGAAGTATGGTATATGGAAATCAAAGTACAAGATATGTTATAAAAATGTATTAGAGACATTTATAACAGATATAATTTACAAAAAAGATTGAATAAGAGGCAGTATTCTTACCACATTAAAAACAGATATTAGACTATGCAATAATTTTATGTAATATTTATTGCAGAATGATTTATTTTAATAAACTTTGTTATGTGGTAGACTTTTGTTTTTGTTTAAATGAGGAAATCTCTTTACATCCTGCATGAAACAAGCTTTATTTTATTAAAAAAGCAAATATGCTGATACTTTGAGATCCATCTCTTATTACTTTCTCTTACAATCAATCATAAGCAGTTAATTATGCCAACCACTGGCTAAAAGCTTATTTCCAGATGGAATAGATGATCTGTTATGTTTATGCACTTAACCTCATGGCACTAGAGTTAATTATTTCGATCTATGACTATGTTATTTTCAAAAAGAGCAGAAAAACTGACTTAGGGGCACTGAAAATTTGGGCACTGACTATAAACCAGAGTAAATAGTTCAGAGTTACATGCTGTATATAATAACCTGAAACCTTTTCTTCATTTTTGAACTAAAAATTATATCAGTATTGTGCCAGGTATAATTTTGTGCCTTTCATAATTTTTGTGTGTATAGTGTTCTCCATAATCATTTGTCCAAGATCACAGGCTATTTTTTCTTGTCAGCTCAGGAGAGTATTGCTGATAGGGAAGGCAGCAGGGAGATGATAAATTGTAATTTATACTTGTACATCAAAATTTAATGTAATTAAAATGACAGTAATCAATAATACTTAGATTAACAGTCAGCTAGTGGTTGTCTTTTTTTAAAAAATGAGTGTGTTTTTATTAGATTTGTTTCACATTTTAATTATTGCGTATTTTATAGTATAGCTGTTTTGAACACCATTTTTAGTGTAAAAACAAGATATAAATTTTGTTCAAAATAATATTTGAATAATCATTTAAATAATAATGCCGAAAAGCATATGAGAGGGCCTCCTGTCAAATTTCCTCAGAGGAAAAATTCCATACAGTCATATTTTTCATCTCTCAGTTCATGCCTGACAGTCAAAGGATCAGAAACAAGATCTCAGGCCCTTCTGAAAGAGATGGGACTTTAAAATAATAATGATATTTAGCAACTTTATGATTATGTCTATCAGTTCAATGCAGTCACCATTTTGATGAAAGCACCAAGATAACTGTTTGAAAAACAGTTCTAGATTCAATTCACTTCTGACAGTGTAACTTAATGTTTGGGTAATATTAAGAAATATACTCTTGCCTTAATTGGGGCTTAGCTGAAGTATTTTTTGCTTTTCTAATTAGCTGGTTGCTATTACACATTAAATGAGCTACCTAAAATTGAATTTACAGTGGGAGACAAGTGTCTTCACCACTAGGCCACCACACCACTCTAAATAAATGTAAGTAAATAATGAATAAAAATTAATGTTGATCTATTATAACTGCCAGATGCTCACATGGTTACTTGCTCATAGTCCAGCTAATCTAGATGTCCAGCTAATCTTTCATTTATACAGGTAATCCCTGAGTTATGAACGTTCCCTTAATGAACATTCAAAGTTATACAACATGTGTTCCCTAATGTTTACGAAAAAGTCCCGAAGTTACAAATATTACTGCACCACAACAATTGTTCAGCCTTACGAATGACCGCAGAGGCACTACAACATTCACCGGGGTCTCTCTGGGCATTAGGCCTTGCGAAGATCTAGAGAGTCTTTGCTTTCTTGGCTGTTTCGCTGCTCCAGGCCTTCGGAGCATTCACAGAGAATAGAGGCCTACAGTACCGCAAGATCACATGAGATCAGTGGCACAAGATCTCACGCTACTGATCTTATGTGATCTCACAGTTCTTTGTCCTCTGTTCTCTGCAAATGGAGGCCTGGATGAGATCTGCAGCAAAAAGCTTTGGAAATGGAGGTAAGGGCTGAAACATCAAAGCCTTCCATCCATTTGCAAAGCCTTTTGCCATCTTTGCAAAAAGCCTTTGCCACCAAGAACAGAGTCTGGGGTTGATGCGCATGTTGCCCCCAGCCTCCATTTTGCTGGCAGAGGCCTTTAGGAAAGTCCTCTGCTGCCCAGACCTCCAGAACCACACGGTCGCCACCCCCGACCTCCGTTCTGGGGGTGAGGTCTGTTCTGGAGGAGGTCTCCGCCACCCAGAACAGACCTCACCCCCAACTTCTCTTCTGGGTGGCAGAGGCTCCGATGCCCAGAACGGACGTTGGGGGTGGTGGCTGCGTGGCTCCGGAAGTCCTTTCTGGACAGCAGAGGTGTCCTCCAGGATAAACACTTTTTGGGCAGAGGCCAAGAGCTTCTGGGGGTCATGATCTCATGCTCAGGCATCCATCTGCTTTTGCAGAGAATGGGTGCCTAACTTCCTGTGAGATCAGGGCATCCAGGAGCTCCCAGGCTCTGCGAGAAAAGTGTTTGCATGCCAAGAGGAGGTTGGAAGCAATGTGATTTCATTTCCCCAAACCTCCCTTCAGTGTGCAAACACTTTTCTGCATCAAGCCTGGAAGCCTTTGGAAGAGACTCACCAAGTCTGCTCACCACTCCAGAAATAGCCGGCAGCCTGGTGAGTCAGAGAAGCCTAGCAGGCATGCTCATCCTGCTCTCCCTCTGCTCTTGCGGGGAGTAGACAAAGAAACAGGCTGAAGAGGAGACCGATCTTCACAAGGTAAGTGACCTGTCGCAGCAGGATGGGGGGGGAGAGCAATTGTGGGGACCCCAGGGGAGGAGGAATGAGGTACTTCAGTGGGTCGGAGGAGACCTTGGGTGGTCTGAAGCAGGTAGCTTGTTCCATCACTAGGTCCCGCATGGCCTTCCCCATCCTGAGATACCTCATGTTCACTTAATGAGCTGCACATTCGCCCATGCATTAAATTAGCAAATGTGTGGGCAAAAGCATGGAGTGATTGCGTTCAAGATACGAGATTCACTCCTACGAATCCTCAAGTTATGAATGGAGTGGGTAGGCTCCATTACATTCATAACTCAAGGACTATCTGTATTTTAATGGTAGTCTTTAAAAATATCTGTGACATATCAGATAAAGTTTAGCATGTATTATGTGTGTGTTATGCCCTAAAAAGCAGATTAGTAGCAATAGTCAAATATGATCAAGTTCCAGAAAACTTCAGAATCCTGCTCAGTGACCTACACCTGTAGTCCTCACTGAACAGTTGTCCCATTTAGCAACCATTTGAAGTTACAGCGGTACTGAAAAATTAACTACAACCAGTCCTTGCCCTTGCAATTATTGCAGCATGCACACTCAGCATGCACACAGGCACTTCACAATCAGCAAGTGTTTATGATCATTACAGCGTTCCACAGTCATGTGATTGCCAGTTGCATGCTTTGCAGCCAGTTTTGACAATTGGAGTCAATGGAGAAGCTGGTAGTAAAATCATAAGTCAAGGTCACATGATGTCTTGCTTAATGATAGCTTAAATAAAGATGTAAATCCATTATAGTAACATAATGTCTCACTTAATGACTGTGTTGCTTAGTGATGGAGTTGTCAGTCTCAATTATGGTTGTTAATTGAGGATTATCTGTACCGCCTTTAAAAATGCAGCTAATGGAAGAGTAACTATAGTTTTCATTCAACTTTTTGTTATTGTAGGATGTTTATACTAAGTTGCTTTTATATTTATTTGTGATAGAAGTTCACAAGGTCACACAGGGTATTTGGGGGTTGGAGCAATGAGGGCAATTATATTTTGGACCCAAATTGTGGTTCAGTATTTTTGAAATAATGAATCTAAATGGTTAGATAGATGGGTTTTTTTTACTTAAGACTGTGAAAAATCATCAGTTAAAATATACCAAACTTATTTAAAGATTTCCAGCCCAGCCACTCTCCCATTTACTTGCCCATTGAATAAATCATTAAAGTAAGTGGGCATGGTTCAAATTAATGTTCTGCACCTGAGTTCCTGAAAATCTCTAAAATATCTTTAAAAGATATTTGAATAGTTTTGAACTTACATATAACTTGCTGCTGTTCATTTTGTTTAAACAGAAAAAAATATTGATAGATTCGGAATATGCATCTTTCTTATAAGGAAATACATTTCATGTAATGAAATAATGTATAATCTTTCTTATTGAAGTAGGCTAATCGAAGGCAAGATTATATTGGCATGGGAATAAAAGTTAATAAGGATATTGTTGCTATTATTTTTATTTTATACCAGTATTATTTTCATTTTATTTTTGTAGCAGTATCTTCTGTCTACATATCTTCACCATCTTTAGTAATTATCTTCAGTAATTCTGTTGAAATTAAATGGCAACAGACCAAACTTCCTGGCTGAAAGAATGACTCATTATAAAGGATTTTCCCCTGTGTTGATGGATACTCTGTACGTACTGGAGTCAAGTACAATGAATTCTTAGAATTGAAATGGGTCAATCATGAGAACTTAAAAAGTAGTCAAAATCCTCCCAGTTCTAATTAATTGGCAACAAAGACTTTTGGAGTGATTCATCTTTCATAATTCCACAGATATATCCTTTCAAAGCATAAAAGAACTCAAACTATTAAGTTCTTTCCAGTTCCCTGAAAGCTTAGGGAGTAAATGATCACACAAGAGTTTAATAATTATAAACAACTAAGTATGAATATAAATCAGGGAATCAATTATGATGAGTTTTGAATCCCTAGATCCATCAAAATAGCCTCCCACTGTGGATATTCAGTATGCCAGTTGATCAGTTTGAAACACTGGGAAAAATATATTGTGGCTGAGTGAGTTACTATTGTACGACTTCAGGGACTACGAGATAATTGTGGATCAATTGTTCCAGACAATTGGAAACAACATAAGACCACTATCAGTACTTTAATTGTTCCTAAAAGAGATTTTGAGTGAGCATTTATTGCAATGAATAATTCGTTAACACCTTGTTGTGCTTCGTCCATTAGTTGTTCATTATTTTCTTCTCTATATTAAAGCTGGTTAAATCCTTTTTCTATGTATTCAGTGCTAAATATTTGTTTTATTTATCCACTTATTAGATCAACATTCACATTCATAACATAAACCATTCCCTAAAGAGTTTGGGCATATAACAATACATTAAAAACCAAAAATCATTTAAAAAAAGAAGAATCCAGGGACTTGTTTTTAAATGCTATATCTTTGTTTTATAGCAGTTTAATCCCAGATCTCAAACAACAGTTCAATACAGTCTTTTTGCAAAAGTTGAGTTCTTCCAGCTCAGGTTTGGGGAGGGAGGGAGGGAGGGAGAGAGGAAGGAAGGAAGGAAGGAAGGAAGGAAGGAAGGAAGGAAGGAAGGAAGGAAGGAAGGAAGGAAGGAAGGAAGGAAGGAAGGAAGGATAACCTTGGAGGTCTTCTAGTCCAACCCCCTGCTCAAGCAGAGACTCTATACCGTTTTAGACAAATGGCTATCCAGTCTATTTTTAAAAGCCTCCAGTGTTGAAGCACCCACAACTTCTGAAGGCAAGCTGTTCCACTGATTGATTGATTGTTCTTATTGTAAGGAAATTTCTCTTTCTAGTCCCTTGTCTAAATCATTTATGAATATATTAAAGAGTACTGGGCCTAAAACAGAACCGTAGGGTACCCCACTGTTTCCTTCCTTCCATGTAGATGTAGCTCCATTAAGGATTACATGTTGAGTGTGATTTGTCAGCTAGTTATGAATCCATCTGGTGGTGATGCTGTTTATCTTACATTTTTCTAACTTACTAAGAAGTAGATTGTGGTCTACTTTGTCAAATGCCTTGCTGAAATCTAGGTATACTACACAGCATTTTGCTGGTCCAATAGTTTAGTCCGCTTTGCCAAAGAAAGAAATAAGAATTTGTTTGGCATGATTTATTTTTGACAAACCAATGTCAGCTTTTGGTTATAACTTTATTTGTTTCTAGGTGCTTGCAGATCTGCTGCTTGATTATCTTTTCCAGGATCTTCCCAGGTATTGATGTTAGGCTGATTGGTCTATAGTTTCCTGGATCTGTTTTTCTTTATCCTTCTTTAAAGATGGGGATCACACTAACTCTTTTGCAGTCCTCTGGCTCCAAGATCTGGGAAGGAAGGAAGGAAGGAAGGAAGGAAGGAAGGAAGGAAGGAAGGAAGGAAGGAAGGAAGGAAGGAAGGAAGGGTTTCTGATGCTCCCTGAGATTTCCACAAGAAAACCCAGAAAGTTGGAAGTTGCTCCTGCTCCTGCTGCTTTTTTTGCCACCCATGGTCATTCTTTTACTCTGTTTATGTAAGGGAATATCTTTGAAACAATGACCCAATGAGGCATGGGTAATATAATATAAGCATGTAGTTGAAATACAATAGGACAGCAATTAACTGTAGGATTTAAGTTATTTTGCTATTTAAATAAAGTACTTATTTTTAACCCAATGTACTGTATGTATAGCATCACCTAGTAAGATAGTCCTATCTTAATCAAGTCCTGTTGATTTTTCATCATCCCCCAGAAAGCTACTGTAGTATACTTTTTTTTTCTATAATACTGAAAGCCCACCTAAAGAATTTGGTTTGACTAAAGGCTAGCATTAAATCTCTAACCAGAATAGAGCAATGAATTTTATTTGGTCCAGTGCCAGTGGGTTGAATCAGTAGCAGACAGTAGCCCTTAATCCATTAGCCACTCAATTTTCAGCTTAAATACCATTCTTTTAGGCATGTTTCAATTTAAAATAGGTTTGAATGGCACTCTGTTTTTTTGGGTCTCAATTGCACAAAACAGGGAATTATTCTGTCTCCTTGAAGATAAGTTGTACAGAGCAAAGGAAGAAAACAGAATTTCAGTTGTTGAATATTTAATTCTGGACAGCAGTTTAATCAGGAGTGGGATTTCATCAATTGCTGTAGTCCCCTCCTAACGTACTACTGTTTCCATTCTTAGTATTTCTTAATTATTCCTCTGAGATATTTGAGGAGCAACTAGTAGTAAATGAACTTGGCAAATCAGCTATTACCCAAGTAATGAAATACAAATACATATGTTTGACAATTCTGCAGGGAAATTCTGAAAATCGGCATTCTCAGTGGATTGTATTGGCCAATAGAAAGGGGGGGGGGGTAAAACAGGTGTTATCAAAATTTTATCTGCAAACAATTTGACTAGAGGATTAAAATTATGTGATGCTTCCTCTTCCCTCTCCAGTGGAGCCAAGCTACCTCAGCTAATATACGGAAAGTACTGATTGTCCACTAATTAACAAGGAACTGCTGTGCATGCACCCAGTGGTATGGTCCTAAAGGTTCAGAATTTTACATTACTATTATCTGCAGCCTTGCACTTAAACAAAGGAGGGAATCAGCTCTATGAAGTGCGGGATAAGAGAGTTCCTTTATTTTATTCAACAGCAAGGCAAGGGAAATTATTAAAATCAATATTTATATAAAGAAAACAGCTAAAGCCCACAAGTCTTAATGGTTTGTTTTAATAATTATCCCGGTCTCAGCTCCTATTTATAATTTGCAGAAATGCCTGGCATATTCCATGCTGTCGTTCTTGAACCCTTCATTTACTTCAGCTAAGAAGTAGTGTGACTAAAACTGTTTCATAAAGGAAGCTAGAGACTGAAGTTTCTATTTTGTCCTTCTGCCTATCTCATAGATTCTAAGCAATGTAATNGGAAGGAAGGAAGGAAGGAAGGAAGGATAGATAACCTTGGAGGTCTTCTAGTCCAAACCCCTGCTCAAGCAGAGACTCTATACCATTTTAGACAAATGGCTATCCAGTCTATTTTTAAAAGCCTCCAGTGTTGAAGCACCTACAACTTCTGAAGGCAAGCTGTTCCACTGATTGATTGATTGTTCTTATTGTAAGGAAATTTCTCTTTCTAGTCCCTTGTCTAAATCATTTATGAATATATTAAAGAGTACTGGGCCTAAAACAGAACCGTAGGGTATCCCACTGTTTCCTTCCTTCCATGTAGATGTAGCTCCATTAAGGATTACATGTTGAGTGTGATTTGTCAGCTAGTTATGAATCCGTTTGGTGGTGATGCTGTTTATCTTACATTTTTCTAACTTACTAAGAAGTAGATCGTGGTCTACTTTGTCAAATGCCTTGCTGAAATCTAGGTATACTACACAGCATTTTGCTGGTCCAATAGTTTAGTCCGCTTTGCCAAAGAAAGAAATAAGATTTGTTTGGCATGATTTATTTTTGATAAGCCAATGTCAGCTTTTGGTTATAACTTTATTTGTTTCTAGGTGCTTGCAGATCTGCTGCTTGATTATCTTTTCCAGGATCTTCCCAGGTATTGATGTTAGGCTGGTTGGTCTGTAGTTTCCTGGATCTGTTTTTCTTTCTCCTTCTTTAAAGATGGGGATCACACTAACTCTTTTGCAGTCTTCTGGCTCCAAGATCTGTGAAGGAAGGAAGGAAGGAAGGAAGGAAGGAAGGAAGGAAGGAAGGAAGGAAGGAAGGAAGGAAGGAAGGAAGGAAGGAAGGAAGGAAGGGTTTCTGATGCTCCCTGAGATTTCTACAAGAAAACCCAGAAAATTGGAAGTTGCTCCTGCTCCTGCTGCTTTTTTTGCCACCCATGGTCATTCTTTTACTCTGTTTATGTAAGGGAATATCTTTGAAACAATGACCCAATGAGGCATGGGTAATATAATATAAGCATGTAGTTGAAATACAATAGGACAGCAATTAACTGTAGGATTTAAGTTATTTTGCTATTTAAATAAAGTACTTATTTTTAACCCAATGTACTGTATGTATAGCATCACCTAGTAAGACAGTCCTATCTTAATCAAATCCTGTTGATTTTTCATCATCCCCCAGAAAGCTACTGTAGTATACTTTTTTTTCTATAATACTGAAAGCCCACCTAAAGAATTTGGTTTGACTAAAGGCTAGCATTAAATCTCTAACCAGAATAGAGCAATGAATTTTATTTGGTCCAGTGCCAGCGGGTTGAATCAGTAGCAGACAGTAGCCCTTAATCCATTAGCCACTCAATTTTCAGCTTAAATACCATTCTTTTAGGCAAGTTTCAATTTAAAATAGGTTTGAATGGCACTCTGTTTTTTTGGGTCTCAGTTGCACAAAACAGGGAATTATTCTGTCTCCTTGAAGATAAGTTGTACAGAGCAAAGGAAGAAAACAGAATTTCAGTTGTTGAATATTTAATTCTGGACAGCAGTTTAATCAGGAGTGGGATTTCAGCAATTGCTGTAGTCCCCTCCTAACGTACTACTGTTTCCATTCTTAGTATTTCTTAATTATTCCTCTGAGATATTTGAGGAGCAACTAGTAGTAAATGAACTTGGCAAATCAGCTATTACCCAAGTAATGAAATACAAATACATATGTTTGACAATTCTGCAGGGAAATTCTGAAAATCGGCATTCTCAGTGGATTGTATTGGCCAATAGAAAGGGGGGGGGAAACAGGTGTTATCAAAATTTTATCTGCAAACAATTTGACTAGAGGATTAAAATTATGTGATGCTTCCTCTTCCCTCTCCAGTGGATCCAAGCTACCTCAGCTAATATACGGAAAGTACTGATTGTCCACTAATTAACAAGGAACTGCTGTGCATGCACCCAGTGGTATGGTCCTAAAGGTTCAGAATTTTACATTACTATTATCTGCAGCCTTGCACTTAAACAAAGGAGGGAATCAGCTCTATGAAGTGCGGGATAAGAGAGTTCCTTTATTTTATTCAACAGCAAGGCAAGGGAAATTATTAAAATCAATATTTATATAAAGAAAACAGCTAAAGCCCACAAGTCTTGTTTTAATAATTATCCCGGTCTCAGCTCCTATTTATAATTTGCAGAAATGCCTGGCATATTCCATGCTGTCGTTCTTGAACCCTTCATTTACTTCAGCTAAGAAGTAGTGTGACTAAAACTGTTTCATAAAGGAAGCTAGAGACTGAAGTTTCTATTTTGTCCTTCTGCCTATCTCATAGATTCTAAGCAATGTAATCACAAAGTATGTGTCTGTGATTACAGATTGCTTTCTCTTGATACTTCAGTATCTCCAGTTTTAGCTGTGGTAGCACAATCATTACATTGCAGTATTGCAGGTTAATTCTGCTAACTGTCAGCAGTTCGATTCTCACCACCTCAAGGTTAATTCAGCCTTCCATCCGAGGTTGGTAAAATGAGGATCCAGATTGTTGGAGGCAATATGCTGACTCTGTAAACTGCTTACAGTAGAGAGGGCTGTAAAGCATTGTGAAGTAGTATGTAAGTCTAAGTGCTATTGCTATTTATTCTTTTCCAACCCAATGACTTGTTGGAAAG
Organism: Protobothrops mucrosquamatus; assembly: GCF_001527695.2. Taxonomy (NCBI): domain Eukaryota; kingdom Metazoa; phylum Chordata; class Lepidosauria; order Squamata; family Viperidae; genus Protobothrops; species Protobothrops mucrosquamatus. Next base: position 159,104 of record NW_015387637.1, read on the forward strand.
GAATTATGCAAAGAGGTTGGGGATTGTTTGACTATCAGCAGGATAACAGAACAGAACTGAACTATATTTGGTATGCTAGGAGAAGCCACATAAGGGATTGAGTTTGAAAATGGAACTAAATATGCTGAGAGCTACTGAGGAAAAAAAATCCAGGAAAACCTCCCAACAATACACTTCTATGAAAACTGCTCTGTTTTAAAGTTCCCTACTCTTCCCCCTTCATCATGTGATCCAGACTGGAGCATCTGCAGCCTTGCCTGTGCTTCTCAGAGCACTCGTACAGCCAAAAGTATACTGTTGCAGCATGCTGGGAGAGCAAACACATACACAAAGCAAAGACACACAGGTATGCAGCCTTATTGATCCCTGGGGAAAAGAAGATACATATACATGTACCAACATCAGTGCAAAATGTTGCTTCATTCAGTAGGAGGAATACAAAGACCTCCTGCAGCCACTGCTGCTAAAAGAGCTGGAAAGAATCCCCAAAGAAGCAATGCTCTGCATGCATCCCTGAATTGTTTAAATTGCATAACTGAGGCTGTCTGAGATGTCTGGAAATTATATCATCTCATGTTTTTACTGGTTTGCACAGACTGAATTGGCAGCATAAGAATGAATCTTCTAATGTTTATCATAAACTTTTATAAAACTGCCATTTCTTCCACACTCCATTGGTTTCTCCTTTGCCATTAGCTCTTTCGGTCTAAACAGAATGTTCCAAGAAATATTGACAGGTCGGATATCGCAGGGAAAGATGTGTGCCCCAGTGGCCTTTCCACTGACAGTTTCTCCCACATTAAAGAGTTAACCAGCTCAGAGTGCAAATGAATGAATGAAATGGAGATTTAGACAGACTCTGCTTGCAGGAGCATCGATCTGTATCTTCTGAACACAAGTTGGAATTCTGCAGCTGTATTCCTTGAGCAACTCTGGTATGGTGTCTATTAGCAATATCTCTTTCAAAAATCTGCCTTCCAGTGACTCCTTTATTACAATAACATACCTCCAGAAACTTTGTTTGTATATTGTTATTGTAGTTCCAACCTATGCAAATGTTTTATATTGTGAATTGGTTTGGCATGGCAAGACTGCAGTTAGAGTTTTGATATTATCAACGAGATTAATCTTTAAAATTAGAAGCCAGAACTTCTGGTTCTTTACCTCTTTGTTGCCAAATTATTATGACATTTTCAGACATTCTAAACAAGGCGTTATGACTGAAAAGAAGCTGAGTGATTTACAAACTCCTTCTTTCATTTTAGGGAGAGAGAGAAAAAGATGTCAAGAATTTCCTACTCCAGTTTTTCTTTCTTTCTAAACTATATCCAATAGCATGCCTGATACAGCTGAAGTTCTCTCTTCTGGTGATATGATAAGAAAACAGTTATATTACTGAAAAGATACCAATTTTCTTCCAATGTAACTTGATGTCTACATATAGCAATGTTCTGTTGATTAAAAAAAAACCAAATAAAGTAAAAACATACTAGAGTGTTTTGTCAAGAGCAGATCTGTTTCTATGTAAGTATTGCCAACAGAATACAGGTAGTTGTCAACTTACAACAGTTCATTTAGTGACTGTTCAAAGTTACAACACTAGAGCAATGACTTATGACCATTTCTCAGACTTAACGGCCATTGCAGCTTCCCCATGGTCATGTGATCAAAATTCAGACATTTGGCAACTGGCTCATATTTGTGATGGTTGCAGGGATCCAAGGTCATGTGGTTACCCTTTACAACCTCCTGATAAGCAAAGTCAATGGAGAAGCCAGATTCACTTAACAACTATGTTACTAAATTAACAACTGCAGTGATTGACTTAACAACCGTCGCAAGAAAGGTTGCATAGTGAGGCAAAACTCACTTAACTGTCTCGCTTAGCAATCAAAATTTGGGGCTCAGTTGTGGTCATAAGTCAAAGACTACCTGATCCCTTTTAGAGGCATTTTCATCTGTAATTTGTAATTCATCTGAGGATATAAAATACACGAGGGCTATATATAGCCCTCTTTCTTATTCTGTAGTTTCAATCATTCTGTGCTGGAAGGTCTTCTTTTCTCCAATATGAAATCCAAAATCAGCTTTTGCAACTTGTGCCCTTGAAATGTTTTGAGACTATAACTCTTATAATTTCCATCTGTTTATTCTTTGCTGGCTGGAGATACTAGGAGGGAAGGCCCAGATAGCTTCATGTTCGCAAAGACATTTTCACATCAAGTAGCCTCCTTTGACTCTTCACTGAATAAGTAAGTTAATGTTAAGTTGGTAAACGTTAGGCCACAGCACACTAGTCGGAGGAATGGTTTGCAAGACAACCAAAGTATTCCGCAAGCCTCTTTTTGAAGCATCAAGGTACCACATCGTCTTAAAAGCATAGACACTTGGAGAACCTATCCTGATTTTCTGAGTACATAGACATTTATCAAAATGTATTCCACTAGGATAGCCTTGTAAGCCCTAGAAAGCCTTAATAATGTCCCTAATTCAAATCTCACCATACCTGCCAAACTAGTAACTTGACGTTAGGAACCAATGCCCCTTTGCTTAAGGCCCAGATGCATAATATAATAAAAACCTGCCTACAGTGTGTAAGAATATCTTATGAATAATATTGTGTTGCACATAAGCTCATATGGCATCCTTAGGTACAGTTTCACATTTTTTGATATTTCCAGGGTCATGAATGGACTATTATTTTTTTATTTATTTATCAAACTTATTCACCATCCATCTCTCAGTGTGAGGTAAGACTATTAAAAAGGTATCATGTTAAAATACATATGGGAGTTTTGTTGATATAAACACCTCTTTTATAGAAACTGTTGTGGTTTAAAATAATAATGTACGTCTTCTAGAAATGGTGCTGAAATGTGGCCTCTATATGAAATATACAGATACACATCTCTAAAATTCAAGCTCGGGAGCTAGTTGAACTGGTGGTAAATACTACATATTCAGTTCCATATTTGATACAGGTCTATAAGTGTAGCATGGATCAGAAGGAACTCCCAACTCCTCAAACAGAAAGATATTCAGAAATCTGGATTTGAAAACCTAGCTATACTTATTCAGATATCTCTGGTCTGAAGTGGAAAGCTTTTGCATATCCTTTTCAACAGCTCTAGGGAGTAATCATAGTTATTTATGGTGTTTACTTGTATTATGGTATATAGTCCCTCTATTATAATTTTCTGGTTTGTTGCAGAAAATTGTTGTATTGTAAGATATCTTACTAGACTCATAGTTGTCCCAAAGATCCTTTTTCATGAGGCAACTGGGCTTTCTTGTTTTTTTCTTTGAAGACGTTTTGCTTCTCATCCAAGAAGCTTCTTCAACTCTCACTGGATGGTGCAGAATGGAGGGATTTGTACTCCTTGCAGACAGCTGGTCATTTGCATTCTTTCATGAAAAAAGCATCTTTGAAACAACTATGATCTGGATGACTGAGAATCTCCATAGACCTACACCAGACTCATATAGTGTTATGGCAATATTCTTTGATTAATAGTTGGACAACATAGCAATAGTGAAGCATTTTTGGGTGTACAAATGTAATCATTTCAAACTATTTTATGCAAAACACAACTCATTTCCCATTTCTTTAAAAAAAACTGATGTAATATCAAGGAGTTCCATGAAAACTCTAGTAAGTCTAAATCTGAATCAGATCTGATATTCGTATATCTTTCCAAATACAAATAACAAATAATTGTAAGTAGATTTGCATGCTGAATCTAATGGATTGTCAGGCATGCTTGACATTGCTCTATAGTCAAGGCCACAGAAAATCAATACATCTTAGGCAAGGTTTAATTTATTTGTAAGTTCATAAAACTAATGACTTTATTTTTCTGTTTGTTAATTTTCTTTTTAGCATTCACACTCATGAATGGGTGCCATTTTAGCACACATTAGCAAACAAACTAGAGCTTTGGTGCCATTAAAATGTATACAAAATATTGGCTACATCTATCAAAATCAAGACTGCGGCTGATGAGACCATTGACAATGCATTTTTGATTAAAACTGTGTCTGTTTTCCTTAATTGTAGTAATAAAAATGCTATTAACAGTATCAATAGTAGCAAAATACCTTTCAGATTAAAATTCAACATCTGGTCCAGGATCTACAGCTTTTAATTACCTAATGCTATTTAAATAGCTTTCTATTCCTTAGCACTGACTGGCTAACTAGAAACCCCTCCCCCCAGACTTTGGGTTCCTTGGCTTCTCTCCTTTGAATAGATAGCAATAGCACTTAGACTTATATACCACTTCACAATGATTTACAGCCCTCTCTAAGCATTTTACATAGTCAGCATATTGCCCCAACAATTTGGGTCCTCATTTTACCAACCTTGGAAGAATGGAAAACTGAGTCAACCTTGAGCTGCTCAGAATTGAACTGCTGGCAGTTGGCAGAGTTAGCCTGCAATACTGTATTCTAACCACTGTGCCACTATGATGCATCTGTTTGTCACGAATAAACCTGTTTTGTTCATTTGACATACCTGATCCTGATAAAGAAACTGGCTGGTTCATTATTAATGGTTTTAAGATAGGATAAGCATTATTCAATTTTGTACTATTTTTGCATATATCGTATACATTTTCAAATATGAATGATACATTTTGGAAATATTGGTGGGACTTCAGAGTAGAAGAGAAACATGCTTAGGCTTCTTCCATTTGTCAGGGGCATCCAGGAACATCAAAGCGAAGTGGGGCCAGTATAGTCTCATTCATCCACTAGAGAAGAAGCAACTGCAAAAAATCTGTTGTGGCTTCCTATAAAACAGAAAATTCTGCTTCAGCTGCTTTTGGATTGAGAGTAAGCAACTAAGGGAACCTTGCCGCAAATAGAAAAACACTACTGTTTGTGAGTGTGTTTTTCTTTTATTCTTTTTTTTACCGAAGTTATTGTTGTTCTGTATTATTACAGACTATAATAATTTGTACTGAGAAATATTTTGGCTGAAATGTCAAATTGAATTAATCATTCTTTCTATAGTCTTGCATTTCTACTGTGGTTTCAAAGCAAGCAGGCAAGAACTCAACGTTTATTTTATGTTTGAGTTATGGATTATTCGACCTAAGCTGCCATGTTAGAGCCAGCAACTGTATCATACAAGTAGAATATTATTGGCCATTCTAGCCAGTGGCTCTCTAGAGTTCATCTGCATTAGAATCCAGTAGTTTTCTTTTCCAACACGTTGCCATGATTCAAAGAAAATGGCAGGTAGTCTTTTCTTTGAGATGGCCAGTGCCTTTTAGTAACTGTTTAAACTTTGAAGTATGGGGACCATTAACATTCTGTTTGTTTTTTTTTCTTTTATTGCCCAGAATCTTGGGAAATGAAGAAATTTCACAAGACTCAGGCAGATAAAACTCAAATTTTAAGAGATTGAACAATCTTTCAAGATGCTGGCCATTTTTAAATTTTAAAATGGAAGACAGGATGTATATACTATATGCTTTCAAATATGTTGCTGACTTTTGAATTAGTAGTAGTCTTCAACCACTTTTGATCAAGATATAGTAGTCTATATAAAAGATGGTAAAAGAAGAAATATGCTCATTTATAAAGTGTGAACATATTCTGAAATATTCATTGTACAGATTTTGCTTATTAAAGTAACACTGATTGTGTGGAAATCTTTTTTGTTTTTTAGTTGTAATTGTATGCACTCTGTTGCACTATTTCCAAGCTTATTCTATTAGCTTATTGCTAAAGCCAGCTAAATTTAAGGCAGTACTTCTTCCTTCAGACAGTCTGTAGAAAAATAATCAGTATTTTGATTCAGTTGACAGTTTGTATGTTGTGGCTTGAGAACAATTTGTGCTATCAGAGCCACAAGTATCTAAAGTCCTAGTTCCAACTTATAACAAAGAGTTTGTAAGAGGGGAGCTGTTCTGTCACTGCCATCTCAGTGCTCCACTGATACTATTCAAGAATCGTATGAAGAACTAGAGTGTGCATAACGGTTGGATCATGCATTTCAAAGCAATTCTTTACACTCGTAATGGATATGGCAAATGTATGGATTCTGTCAGGATTTTTTCTGACAGCCATGAACAGAGATATTTTTCCAGTAATATAACTATCCTAAATCATTAGTTGGAGTACAGTGGCTTTTACTGTTATTTTTCAGTGCATCAGTAACAGTCAAAAGTTAATGCTTCATAAATTCATAAAAGTTAAATGTAAAAAATGATGGTAGCCTTGAAAGTTAAATCTTAATTCATATTACCTAGTGTCATATGAAATTAATACTATTTAATAAGTTATTAATAAAGAATTGAGTTTAGAAACAGCCATCAGTTTTCTTTAATAGGAAGAAACATGATGCTATATTATAATCCTATATCAACCAGAAGTCCTTCAGATATGTGAGCCAAGCTACCTAGCAGTTCTAATAGTTGCTGTGCTAATATATCTAGAAGCCATTGATCAGAGACATAATTAATTGTTGGTTCTTGAAGTTCTAATACCCACTGATTAGTCCTGTGGACTAAGCATGGGTGAAGCAGGATGCTAGACTGATTAGACTGAGGTTAGATTTTTCTCATGGTCTTTTGCATTTTGTTTATTACTTATAAAGAGCCCAGAGCCCAGATTGCAATCTTGTGACTATTGGTGTGCTGCAACAGCTGTAACTTCAAGCACTGGTCTTAAGTTCCTTCCTTCAGCACTCTCATAATTTCAAACAGTTCCTGAACAAACAGTCGTAAGTTGAGGACTACTTCTTGGGAAATGTTGCTTTGAATAAAGTCTTTGCCAGTTTTGCATTAGGTGGTCAAAATTTAAAGTCTATGAAAAATAATGTAAGACTCTAAGGTTTTAAAAACTGAATGGGAGATTACTTAAGAGTAAAATGGCTCATTCCTGAAGTTAAAAGACTGGATTGAATTATGCTTTCTATTCATAAAATTAAAACATGTACTTATTTAGAAGTACTTAAACATTCTTTTTCATCATTGTGTTAGTTACATTTGGGGACATTAGAAGTATAAAGCAGTTTAGATTATAGCGGCTATTATGTCCCCCCCCCCCAAGTTTTTTATTGTAGACAACTTTCTTTAAAATTTGGGACAGAAAATTAAAGATAACATCTTAAAAATGAAGTCAGTTGTAAATTAGTGACAGAAAGAAGACGGGAAAGGAGAGAAGAACTTACCTTTCCAGTCTTTGGGGGAGAATTTCAATATTTCCCTAGTAGTAGGCAAGTATTAAAGTAATTTTTAGTTGGCTTTTCTTATTAACAAAGTAATTGGATTTAAAAACTTTTAAAAGAGAAATAGTCTAAAGCAGGGGTATCAAACTGCCGGCCCACAGGCTGGTTTCATCATACCGAAGCCGCACCCACCCCATTGCCGGCAATGCAAAAAGAGTCACGATACGTCGCAACACGTCACATGATGTGGCGAGTTTGACACCCATGGTCTAAAGTGATCTTTCTGTGTTCTTCACAGTCTCTGGGGAATGTCTTCACTAATTCTGAAAAATTCTTCGTCTTCTAGATGGCAGTCCTTCTAATATTTAAGGATGGCTACCATACCATACAATACTTAAAGACAGATACTATGCCTCCCCATAGTTTTCTCTTTTGCAAACTAAATACACCTGATACCTCCAACTCTTCCTCATTGCAGACCTCCCTATCATCATCTTCTTTACTCTCTTTTGGCCATACTCCAATTTGACAGTGTCCTTCATTAGATAAAATGTCAAAAAGTGGATGAATATTCTAGGTGCAATTCAATCAACAAGAATAGAAAGGAACAAATACTTCAATCAATCTAACACTACAGTTCTACTGATGCAGCCTAAGATTGCATTTAGTGATTTGTTTGTTGTTTTTTGCAGTTGGATCACATTGTTAGCTTCTAATTGTAAGTCATTTATCAATATTTTCAACAGCACAGGACTAGAAGGTACCTCATTCAGCCCTTCCTTCCTTGACACCAACATACATTCATTGGGTATGAATGTTCAGTCAACTCTGTATCTATGTAATGCAAAGTCACTCCACATTTTGCCTTTTTTTATTATAGGAGATTTTGTTAAATGTTCTGCTGAAGCCAGGGTATGCTATGTCCACTGCATTCCCATAGTCAACTGAACTGATCATTCTATCAAAAAAAAGGTTGATATGATAACTAATTATTTTAGATAAAGCTTTTATTCAAGTTTTGACAGACTATAGCATATCACCACAATTGTGACTTGATTATTTCCCCTTTGCAAAACAGCAATGGCCTTTAGCTCAGCTGATATCC
>NW_015387637.1:172388-213823 GCF_001527695.2 Protobothrops mucrosquamatus
ATTCATCCTGTCCCATTCAACTTCTGGGTTGAAAGGCTTAGCCAGTGATATCACCATTGCCCAGGGTGCCCAGGGGACATCTGTGGGGGCTCCTTTCATGTCTCCATCAAGAAGCTGGAGTGAGTGAGTTGTATTCATAACAAAATATAATACAATGTAAGGATATCATGTTTTTCTATCTAAACATAGCCTTAAAAACACATCAAGGAAATTTAACTGACAGCCATATTCAGTTTATGACTGTATAAGGCTTAGAGAATATGCCCATCTTGGTCCTACTCCAAAACAGGAAAAGCACCACTTTAGTATTCACCACAGAAATGAATGGAGGCAATTCTGTTAGAAGGGGGAGTAAAGAGATAGGTCTGTTGTTACAATAAGGAAAACTTTATTTCTCATGAGATACTGGGCTCTATTCTATAATGTTTTTAAATTCAATATCCAAAAGGAAAATTAACCCTCTGACTCCTTCTTATATCCTATTGGTGGTTGCAGTAGGTGGGTAGGGAGAAAATTGAATATCAAATACATTTGCCATTATTTCCAGCTGTTGATCAAGAACAAATGTGCCTAGTTACTATTTTGGGAAACTTGCAGCCAGGCAAAGTGGAGGAATCAAGCAGAGTTGTTGCACAGCCACAAGAGATCTAGGGCTGACCTCCTCCCCCCCCCCCACACACACATACATTCCATTGGACTTTTATCTGTTTGTTCCCAAGGGAAAGTAAGTAGTCTGTGTGGAGATTCCTATATTATAGACAGAATAAAATAAATATTGAACTTTACTCATGTGGATCTGTTTGCTTGCACCTGACAAATTACATTTTGAGATTTTTATAAACTAGATTACTAATATTCCTAGTATTTAAAAGCAAGATTTAGTATTTACATGTATTTTATAAACCTCAGTTAAATGAACATAGTTTTTACAGTTTTTACAATGTAAAAACATTTATCTGAAATAAAAGTTAACTAGACTTTGTATTGTTTTTAACTCTGTAGCATTGTTACCTATGGCTGACTGGAGAATTCTGGGAATTGAAGTCCACACATCTTAAAATTGTGAAGATTGAGAAACACTGTTCTAAGTGATCAAAGATAAAATGAAATTTCTGCTCTTCTAGCTGAGTAACAGTAAATACTATGGCTCATTATATTTTTAAGGTGTTGATCAGCAATTGAAATCACCATCCCTTCATTTAAGAACGACAACAAGCAGCTCCAGAGTGTATATTCCTTCAATCAGCAATTAGCAATTATAGAAAAAGTCGGTCAAATTGAAGCTTCCTCAGATGTCTTCTCCCCAAGGGATTTAGAACTAAGCACAAAGTTCCAGTTTGCAATGGCCAACTATAGAGACACCCAGATCTTCTTCATATGCAGTGCAGCCAAGCCAGTTCTCTCCCTTTTCATTTTTCCTATCCAGATACAAAACTTTACATTTCTTCCTGTTAAGCTCAGTCATATTTATTTCAGATTACTGCTTAATCCTGATTATGGTAGCCCTAATTTAATCTAGAAATAGCAGCACCCCTAAAAGAATTTAATTTCCCACTTGTCCTTTACATTAGTTGCATAACATTTATGGGATGGACAGATGGAGATTTATTAAACAGAACTGTGTCAGATTTTTCTTGGCTGGCAAGGCAAGAAATAGACTTCCAAGGACACATAGGTCAGATAAATAAGCTTTATTGTAGCAAAGATAATGAAGCTATTATGAAAGGATCCCAGCAATTGATGTATATCAAATGCAAGCCCTATTTATGGTAAAATCAACCTTCACATTCTTGTATGCCGTTCTCCTACCTTTATACTATAATGGATCAGAAGCCATTCTCTTTTGGATAGAAGGGGATGTTTCCATATTGTTTCCGGAATGGATGATCTGGTGTCAAGATTTTGTGTGTGTTTCTGTGTGTGAGGAAGAGGCAGCATGTGAGAACTTGCATGCCAACAAACATGTTCTTACTCCTGTACATCTTGAAATGACTAATCATTTCAAGATGTACAGGAGTAAGAACATGTTTGTTGGCATGCCAAAGATTAAGGCACACACCTGGAATACCATATGCCATGGGGTCCCCAACCCCCATCGGTAACCAGGCCATGCAAGAAGCAAGTGAGCGCATGAAGCTCCACTTGCGCAAGCAGCGCATGCACACACGAAACTATCCCCTTCTCCCTGCTGCTTCTGGCCGTGGAGCCGGAAAAGTTGGGGACCAGTGCCATATGCATTCTCATAGAAAACATCTTTTTGTATAATTTATTTTGTCCTTCAATCACTTTAGTGTATAATGAGAAGTAGGTACATTGGGACTACTCCTGTAGAATTGTTCTTTTTGTGACTGTACAGATTTTCAGTCTTGCTATCTCTTATAGCCCTGATCACTTGCTTTAGATGGTGAGATGTCTCCATGGCGGAATATAGAACCACTATTTAAAATATTAGATTTGGGCTGCAAAAATCAAATCACATTCACTTTCATCTAGTGGTCATTCATATATTTAAGGACAGATCTGGTAACCCCATCAATTTCTATTTGTAGTTCTGTAGAATAAAGTAAATGTCAAACAAATCAGGGGCTAGAATTTTAGGAATGTTTTGTGCTCATGTTATAGCAATAGTCTTTTTTTTACTTGTAGGCAATGTTTTTAAATTAATATTGTTTATTATCTTCTGTACTACAAAGAACATGTTAAGGGTGCTCTAACAAAATGACAATCATGGGGAAATGGCTGATTCTTGAAATGGATGCCACATTCAGTACAACTAGTAAGAATATCCCATTTGCTGACTCTGTAAACCGCTTAGAAAGGGCTGAAAAGCACTGTGAAGTGATATATAAGTCTAAATGCTATTGCTATACTATTTACTGGAAGGCAAACTAGTGGAATTGCTTCCTGTTGTTACCCCTCAGATCTCTAAGATGCTTTTTTCCATCCCAACATACTGGGATAAAGACATTTCCAATCCAAGCACTGGGTGCATTCACCCACTATTTTTATTTACCAATAATAACTTAGGTCCTATGTTGAGCAAGTGGATTGAGTGGGACACAAAGGAGGAATGTAGAAGAACATCCGTTCTCTTAAGGTCAGCCCTATCAGGTAGACCAGACTAAGAAATCAATACTGTGAAGACTTAAAGCAATTTTTATTAGAATAGCTATAGTAACAGAATCTTTCAAGTCTGAATATGCTACCATTCCTCTCTTGAGTCTGGGCTCAGGTTTCGTTTCTCTTGAGTGTTGCCTTGATAGTAGATCTTCCCATTGTCTTTCAAACCTCTTCTCTCTATTCACTACTCACTTGTACTATAGAAGTTTGTTCAACAGTTCTTTCTCTACAATTAGCTAGGCCTTCCTGGCTCAGAATAATATAATTATAATTTTGTCACCAATTTAGAAGATTTTAATAGAAGAGAAAATAAATGATGGAAAATAGGGCATCAGTGGCTATTACAGTAATGTTATTGATGATATACTACTTCCTGAACTACAGGCAATATCCTTAAGTACCGGCATCAGGGGAGTTATTTGCCTAAACTTTTGGTTAGAGTGCATGGAGTGCCCTTGGACTGCATTGTTTTGTTTCTCTTTTGTTCCTGTCCAGTTCCTGCCATCTTTTATTCTTGTAGTTATCTCTTGTATTTTCCTCCTTATTTTTAATGGGTTTTGCTTGTAAACCACTCAGTCATTGGGAGTCAGGTAACATACAACAATAACAAAGCCCTACCTATAAAGTCTGCTTAACTACCATAATTGGGACTAGAATTTTGGTCATTAAGCAAAGTGGTTGTTAAGTGAGATGCCCACTTGATTGCTTCACTCAACAACTACATTCTTGGCACTCCTGGTTATTATTGCTTAAGTGATCTACCAGGTTGTTAAGCAGATAAAGTGAAAGAGCTGCCTGTTGAAGGATTTCAACTCCACACAAGGCTGAATCCCTCCCAACAAACAGCTCCCTTCCATGGGGAAATTCTTTAGTGGGTGCAGAAATGGAACTGAAATTTTCAGGATTTTAGCTCTTTCCTGCAGCCCCACAAAGGGTTTGTGTATGGAGGGGAAGTCCTTTTCTGGACTGCAGGAGCAGAATTGAAAGCCTGAAGATTTCAGCTCCATTCCTGCACCCTCACAAAGAATTTCAGCTTTTTCCAATCCTCTTCACTTGCAACTTTCCCTACCAGCTTTTCCACCGACTTTTTGGAGAAATCACAGAGATTGCAAATAGTGATCACATGATAATTGGGTGTTTGGCAACTGATTGTAAGTGCAAACAGGTTACCCAGCATCAAGTAGCAATCATGTGACAGTAAGGATTGGTGCAACATTTTTCAAGGATTGGTAGTGCTGTCCAAGTCAAACAGCAATTAAGCAACTGGTCATTAAGCATATGATCATATATTCATGAACTCCTGAATGCACCCAATGCACTATTTTGTAGCACAGAACGCTGACTAGATGGGGTTTTTTAGCCTGATCCAGGAGCTTTTGTGTCACTAGTAGCTTTTTAAAGAGATATGTAGAAGCATTTTAGCATCTGTCAAACCTAGATTGGTTTATATTCTGCAAAACAGAATACTATTACTTGAAAAGACTCCATTCCCTCAGCATAATCATTTTGTGCAAGATATTTACATTCAGTTATTATATCCTGTTAAAGAAATAACTCGTGCTAAGAGTGATGAACTGACTGCAGGTAGGTTTCTGTGAAATTCATCCACAACTCTAAAATCTCTGTTTGTAATCCTTTAAATAAAAATATCACATTTAACAAAATTGCAATAGTCCGTTCACTTTGTTATTCTCCTGACTTTATTTAAAATAAATGTGTTATTTTGATAATATGACAAAATATGGTGTAAAGGATGTTTACATATTATATATTCCATGGGTACTCATTGCCTTAAGACTGTAAAACTTAAAAGGGCTGATAGAGAACTAGCATGTTTTATACTGCATATGTCTAAGATAGATAGATAGATAGATAGATAGATAGATAGATAGATAGATAGATAGATAGATAGATAGATAGATAGATAAATAGATAGTTTTATAGCAGTGTAAAGGGAACATTGATACATTTATTCTACATTAGTTATAAAGGAAAAGGAAAGAAATGAAAATATTAAGAATTTGTTTTTTCTTTCAATTAATGTCCACAGAATAACGATTAAAAAAATGGGCAGAATTTTTTTCTCACCATCACAGCTGCCATCTTGACTTTTTGACCATACCTTGTGGTCACTCTTTCTGTTTGTTGAGCAAGTAGGATTTGTAACATTATAACACACCTTTTTATTTTACTATTATATGTAGACGATTGCTACATTTAGTATGGTGAAAGAGAAGCAAAACTTGTTTCAAGAATCATACTAGGTTCCTATCCTCCATGCCATTATTACCACAGTTTAAATAATGTATTCTGACTCTATGCAACAAATGGAGAAGCAGCACATTGCTTCATCTGTGGGTTCATGACTGAAATCTACAGCAATTTTGCCTTAATCTATGGCTGAGAAGTGAATATTTAACAAAGCCTATTGCATATCTTTATAACTCTGGCAGTCCATTCTGGCTAATAAATAAGTATGCTAATGATATTTCTAAACTCCACTTCATAAAGCAAATAGAAATAGAATATGCTGAATACTTTCTTCTTTGTGGAAAATGCCCACTAACCACAATTAACACTTAGAGAATGCTATTTTTGAACTGTATGAGCTACTGCAGAACCAGCTACTGTTCTGCTTTATTTATTATTTCAAGAGATTTTATACTTTATAACTGTATGATCAGGAAATATTTAAATGCATCCTAGATCATTGTTATATATTGTGATTATGTGCCTCAGCTTGCAATCCAGTTTTAACTCAGTATCTCTGTCAGCCTTATTAAATAGACCAGACAGAAAACATGACCAGTTGAGCTAATTCTACTTTATTGCAAGGTTATATTAACAGAATCTTGCAAGTCTGAAAGTTCTTCTCTCTCCCTCCATCTCTTTACAGCTCAAGAAACTAGGGAGGGTCTCTTCTGAGTCTCTTGCTGTGCCCACATTCCTGCTGTGGACTAAGCTGGCTTTTATCTAACTTGAGTGTTCTTGCCCTGTCTGCCAATTCCTACATGCCATTACAGTTTTTCAATCTTTGCAACTTGGTGATAAATGCACTTCAGTTCGGGGAATTCTGGGAATTCTGGGTTTGATATCCACCCATCTTCAAGTTGCCAAAGTTGAAAAGCATATTAAATTATGAGCTGGTAGCAAACACTGAGACTTTTCTAGAGGCCTGTAGAAACAGGTGATGAAGCAATTAGTGATAAGGAAGCTGAAAAGAAAACTCAAAAGAGAAAAGACCTAGTGATTGTTCAAATTCCTAATAATAGCTGCNATAGCTGCTTAGTAAATAATATATATAACCGGCCAGGAAAAGCACTACCATGTCCAAGAAGTCACTAGCATAGTTAACAAGCAGCACCAAATAACCAACTAAAAGGGTGGGAAGGAAGTCCTGTGCAAATGACAGGATGCAAAGTAACATAGATGTGCACAGAATTAAATTCAAGAAAATAAAAGGGTATAAAGATGGATTTCAGAAGCACATTGCTATTAAAACCAACAAGAACAATAATGCAACAAAAGTAGTTAGGCAAATGGGCAGAAGGTTGATCCATTGAGAGATGATAGAAATAAATGAATGCTAAAGGGGGGGTAGCAGAGAATTTAAGTGATATTTTTTTAATTATGTAGGCTGCAGGAGAGGCATGCCTGAAATGACATTTTTTAATAAAAGTTCAAGATATGAGCTAAAAACAAAGTAATTTGCAGGCCCATCTCTCCCAGTGGACAACTCCTATTCCTGGAGATGATGATGATGATGATGATGATGATGATGATGATGATGATGATGATGATGATGATGATTCAGTTATAACAATACCTGGGATGCAAAATCAACACAGAAGAAAAACAGTGCACCACAAAAATGGAAGGTTAGACTAGAAAACAAGAACAGCAAGTTAAGATCACATGCAAGCAAGCTAGAACAGATTAAAGAAAAGAAGCTGAAGAACAAGAAGACCAAAGAATACCCAATCAAGAAATACTACTTAGAAACAAGAAAGATCAAGGAAGCGCTGGAAATAATAAAGCAGCAAATAACAGCTATAGCCAGGAAAATCAGTAGATTCGAAGCTCGAATTGCAAATTATAGGCAGAACCTCCAATTTCAATCCAATCAGAAACATTTCTACCAATCCATCAATGGAGAAACTGCAATGAATCAGTCAATACCTGACAAGGAAGAAACTGCAGTTCTAGAAGCAGATATGGAATAACCCAAAGAAATACAACAAGGATGCGGCTTGGTTAAAAGAGGTGGATGCAAATAAAACAGAAGTTGAAATGAAAGAACTAGTAATAACAACAAAAATGGTAGAAAAAAGAGCAAGGAAAATCAAAAATTGGTCAGCACCAAGTGAAGATGAACTGCATGGGTTTTGGTTGAAACATCTAACTGTTATATACCCACTCATTGCCAAGCAGTTCAACAATATACTACAAGGAGGAGAAATTGAAAAGTGGCTAACAACTGGGAAAACATACCTAATAATGAAAAATCCAGCAAAAGGGGCAACACCAGGCAACTACAGGCCCATTACCTGCTTACCAACAACTTTCAAATTGCTAACTGGTGTGGTAGCTGATGCAGTACAACAGCATCTAGTTGAAAACAATCTCTTTCCACCCGAGCAGAAAGAAACCGCCCCAGTAGCAGAGGAACAAAAGATCACTCTGTTCATGGATGAAGCAATCACGGTCCTGGAAAGGATCCAGAGAGGCCACTTTGCGGCTTCGAGAGAAAGACGGCTGTTTAGCTGGAACCCAGGTTCAGCAACTCTTCTGCTCCCAGAATGTGGCCATTCCAGAGTACCAGCTAAAAGAACTGAACTTGGAAATAGATAGGGCTTCGTAGGCATATAGGGTTGCNCAAACTGAAATTAATTCTCCCAGGCCGGCTGAAGGCCTCGGCGAGGTGGGCATAGGTCCTGGAATTGGGGAGGGGGGGAGGGTCTGCCTAATAGAGGGCAATTCTATTAAGACTGTGTATGGGAGGGGTAGATATGGCGGGAGCAGAGGGCCATATCACACTAGGGGAGGGCGCACCCGCTGTTTACAAGCTGTGGCGCGCTCTGGCCCCCATGGCTCTTCTTGCAACCTAGGGGGTTTAGGATCTCAGGGCCTGGGCTTTCGGCTGATGCTGTGTAACGCCAGGTCCACGGTTAATAAAGCCCCCCTCATTTATGATTTGGTATCGGAGGGGGAGGTGGACCTGGCGGGTATTACGGAGACCTGGCTGGGCCAAGAGGGGGGAGTGCCCCTCGTTGAAATGTGCCCGCCAGGTTACCGTGCATTTCACCAGCCGAGAGCCCAGGGTCGGGGTGGGGGGGTGGCGGTTATTATTAGGGAAGGCCTGGATCCAAGGGAGACCACTGTGCCGCAGACTGCCGGTTGTGAATCCCTAGGTGTGAAGTGGGGGCATGGGAGGCAGCAGGGCGTGCTGATTGTATACCTGGCTCCCCGCTATGTATCAGCAGCCCTACCCGAGCTACTCAGTGTGATAGCCGAGATGGCGATTGAGACCCCCAGACTGTTAGTCATGGGGGATTTCAATCTGCCATCGTTAGGTGAAGCATCTGAGGTGGCTTGGGAGTTCATGGCCTCCATGACAGCCATGGACCTGACCCAATTAGTAGATGTCCCTACCCACACCGGAGGACACACACTGGACTTAGTTTTTGCCTCCGGCCAGTGGCTGAGTGATCATGGTTTAGGGGAAATGGTCGTTGAGCCCCTGTCATGGTCAGATCACTCTCTCCTTCGGCTGGCCTTTCCTACTGCTATGCCCCACTGTGGGGAGGCGGAACCAGAAGTGACAAAATGGTTCCGCCCCAGGCGCCTGATGGACCCTGAGAGGTTCCAGACGGAGCTTGGGCCAATACCTGAGACCTTGACCTGCGGCTCGACTGAGGACCTGATGGCCGCCTGGAATGGTGCGGCCGCGGGGGCCCTGGACCGGGTTGTGCCTTTGTGGCTCCTCACTCGATGCCGGTCTACCTTGGCTCCTTGGTTTTCCGAGGAGCTGAGGGTGATGAAGCGTCGGAAGAGATGCCTAGAGAGTAATTGGAGGGCCACCCGCTCCGAATCCGATCGGAAATTGGTAAAGTCCCATTTAAGGACTTACCTAGTAGTGATAAGAGCGGCGAAACGCAACTATTTCTCCGCTATCGCGTCTGTAGGTAACCGATCTGCCGCCCTGTCAGAGGGTCCGGGATGTCCCTTTGCAGGGTCGGGCAGAAAAATTTGGGTGTTACCTGCATGACAAAATCGATCGGATCCGGGCCGGGTTAGCCTCCGATTGGACTAGTTCAGGCGGGCCAACGGAGGCAGGTCTTGAGTCCATTTTGTGGGAAGAGTTTGATCCTGTGACCCCCGAGGACATGGACAGGATGCTGGGACGGCTGAACACCACCACATGTTTACTGGACCCGTGTCCCTCNCGGCCTGGCGTAGTTTGATTATGTTTTAGTGGGGGTTTTTGTATGGGGTGTTTTTAGAACAGGCCCATTATTTAATTTGATTTTAGAACAGAAACTATTTATTTATTATTGTGGTTTTTAGTATCGCCTGTTCACCGCCCTGAGTCCCGTAAGGGAGATAGGGCGGTATATAAATTTAATAAATAAATAAATAAATAAAAATAAATAAATAAAATCAACTCCTAATAGACAAAATGATCTTGGAAAATTGCAAGAAAAGGAAGACCAACCTGAATGTGGCATGGATTGACTACAAAAAGGCATTTGACTCTCTGCCACATGACTGGATAATCAAGTGCCTAGAGTCAGTAGAAACATCAGAAAATTTGTGCAAAGATTGATGGCACAATGGAAGACACAGTTGCAGGTCAATGGTGAGAGACTGGGAGAGGTTAATATCAAGAGAGGAATATTTCAAGGAGATTCATTATCACCACTACTATTTGTTATTGCACTGTTTCCTCTGTCAACAATACTGAATAACTCAGGACATGGCTGTTAAACATCAAAAACATCTGCCAGACTTTCCCACCTCCTTTACATGGATGATCTGAAGCTGTATAGAAAAATATCATCTGAAATAGAATCGCTGCTCAACACTGTCCGTATATATAGCCAAGATATTGCAATGGAGTTTGGCTTGGACAAATGTGCCACACTTACTATCAAACAAGGAAAAATAGTGAAAACTGAAGGAATCAAGATGCCCCATGAAAATAACATTAAGAGTCTGGATGAGGAAGATTACTACAAATACTTGGGTATCCTTCAAGCTGACAACATCAAACACACTGAAGTCAAGAAAAAGATTAGAGGTGAATACATCAAGAGAGTGAAGAAGATCTTAAAGTCCAAACTCAATACCATGGAGGAAATACCATGAAGGCATTCAACACCTGGGCAATTCCAGTCATTAGATACACAGCTGGAGTAGTAGACTGGACTCAAGCAGATCTAAAAGCAATGGATAGGAAGACCAGAAAAATAATGACAATGAATCATGCCCTTCATCCACGCAGTGACATTGACAGACTCTACCTACCAAGGCAAATAGGTGGACATGGAATGCTGCAAGTACATCAGATGGTTGAAGAAGAAGAAATGGCTTTGGAAGAATATCTGAAAGACAATGATGAAGATGCACTGAAATTAGTATATCAGGAAGGCTTACTGACTCCTGGAGAGACCAAACTGGCCTACAAGAAAGACCAAATGAAGAACAGAAAAGAGGCATGGGAAGACAAAGCACTACATGGCCAGTACATTAAAAAAAATAGCTGGGAAAGCAGATAATAACAAGACCTGGCAATGGTTAAGAGCAGGAAAATTGAAGAAAGAGACCAAGGGACTAATTCTGGCTGCACAAGACCAAGCCTTAAGGACAAATGCATACAAAGTCAAAATTGAGAAGACAGCAACAGACAGTAAGTGCCGCCTATGCAAAGAAACTGAAGAAACAGTGGACCACCTGGTAAGCTGCTGCAAGAAGATCACACAAACTGACTACAAGCAGCGGCATGACAAAGTAGAAACAATGGTGCATTGGAAGATCTGCAAGAAATATCATTTGCCTGTAAGCAAGAACTGGTGGCATCATAAAATAGAGAAAGTCATAGAAAATGATAAAATTAAACTGCTCTGGGACTTCAGAATTCAAACAAACAAGCACTGCAACATAGCGCCCCCGACTTAACAATTGTCAATAAGAAAGACAAAAAAGTCTGGATAGTGGACGTGGCAATGCCTGGAGACAGCAGAATAGACGAGAAAGAACTGGAGAAGATAACAAAATACAAAGACCTATAAATAGAAATAGAAAGACTGTGGCAAAGGCAAGCAAGGGTAGTACCAATATTAATAGGCGCCTTGGGTGCAATCCCAAAACAAGTGGAGCACCACTTGAACACCGTTGGCATTGACAAATTCACCATTAGTCAATTGCAAAAGGCGGCCTTACTAGGAACTGCTTCCATCCTGCAACAATATCTGTAATACCATCAAACATCCACATCTGCCTATCACAGGTCCTTGGTAAGGACTTGATAGGTAGACAAAAATGCCAAATCCAGTCTGAACATCTGGCTGACTGTGCGATGATCAATAATAATAATAATAATAATAACAACAACAATGACGATGACGATGATGTTGGAAAGGATCTTGGAAGTCTTCTAGTCCAACCCCTGCTCAGGCAAGAAACCCTATATCATTTCAGACAAATGGTTGTCCAGTTTCTTCTTAAAAACTTCTAGTGTTGGAGCATTCACAACTTCTGGAGGCAGGTTGTCCATTGATTAATTGTTCTAACTGTCAGGAAATTTCTCCTTAGTTCTAGGTTTCTTCTATATTTGATTAGTTTCCATCCCTTGCTTCTTGTCCTGCCTTCAGGTGCTTTGGAGAATAGCTTGACTCCTTTGTGACAACCCCTGAGATATATAGGAGCACTGCTAACATGTCACCACTCGTCCTTCTCTTCATTAAACTAGACATACCCAATTCTAGCACTCGTTCTTTATATGTTTTAGCCTCTAGTTGCCTAATCATCATTGTTGCTCTTCTCTGTACTCTTTCTAGAGTCTCAACATCTTTTTTACATTGTGGCAACCAAAATTGGATGCAATATTCCAAGTGTGGCCTTACCAAGCCATTATAAAGTGGTGTTAACACTTCACGTGATCTTGATTCTATCTTTCTGTTAATGCAGCCTAGAACTGTGTTGGCTTTTTGGCTGCTGCAGCCCACTGCTGGCTCATATTTAAGTGATTGTCCACTAGGACTCCAAGATCCCTCTCACAGTTACTACTATTTATCTCCCGGAAGGAGAGAGTGGGCAGATTCCAGGTCCCTTTCCTTAAATATGCCATCTAGTGGGACCTAGGAACCATGCCTTTTCTGCCACAGCCCCTGCCCTGGTGAACACTCTGCTCCCTGAGATCTAGTAGGTCTCCACCTTATTAGCCTTCCAAAAGCTCATAAAGAGTTGACTCTCCCCCAATCACTGGAATAGAATGAGGTTGTAGCCTGAAGACAGTGTTTTTGCTGCTTTGAAGGGAACAATTGAGGCATTAGAGTTTTGCTTGTATTGTTGTTACTGCATTTTGGCATTTACTTTTGTTCTGATCCACCCAGGATTGTGTCCTGTAAAGATGGGTGGCCATAGAAGTCTTTTAAATAAGTAAATAAACCAGAAATTCTAGTTTATGCCAGTACCGTTCATGATGCCTTTCCATACTTTCCATACTTTCCTGTCCTTTCTATGATGTCTATACACTGCTCCATATTCTTTTAAATGTCTCACATCTCTTTTTTTTGATGCTCAGTATAGTCCATTCAATATGACTTTTTTAGTATTTTCCCCTTCCTCTTGGCCCATTAGTTCCTTTATAACTTTGTTTTCTAGATCAATCCTTCCTTCTCGGTCATCACAACATCCCTCTGGTTCTGTGATCACAGTTTTTGTGTTTGGCAACTGGTCACAATTGTGACTGTTGCAGTATTCCATAGTCACATAATCACCATATGTGACTTTCCCTGCAGGCTTCCCAAAAGTAAAACCAATGGGGAAGCTGGCAGAAGATTGCTCCTATGCATTTTCTCTCAAGAACTTCTGGGAAGCATTGGGATCTCAAACTGCATAGCACCCACCTATATTCCATAGCACTCACTCATATCCCAATGCCCTCACTCTGTAGTGCTAGCCTGTGGCATCCACCTACTCGTATTACATAGGACCTGCCCACCTGCCAGCCTGCTTCTGTTGGATACAGTTTCAGCACCTCTTCCAATGTCACAATCACATGAGCTCCTTGTTTAATGATCTATGTGGTCCTTGCTTAACAATGGCAATGGAGACTGCTGAGATTGTCATCAGTAAGTAAGCCGGTTTGTGCCATTACACTTTATGGCTGCTTTACTTATAAACAGAAATTACAGTCCCGATTGCCGTCATAATCCAAGGATTAGCTGCATGGTATCAGTCATTTCAACATGCTGCTTTGATACTGCAAATTCACTTTTGTATTCAGTCCACATTAATTGAGTGCTTATTTATTTTTGACATTAAACTCTTCTTGTTTTACATCATGCAGTTCTAAGCTACCCTATTCCTATGACATTCAGCTTTTATGTTTCTCCTGGAATACCACTTCTTCTGGAATATATAATTTTCATATAACAAAACATCTTTTACACAGCCATTTCCACAAACATTCATTCCTTGCAACAAAATTTATGCATTTGAATATCTTAATTTTTCCCCATCTATTTTTTCTTCTTTAGTAAATAGTCTATACACATTCAAGTATGTGCTCTGAGGTGGGTATTTTTTGTTTTTGCCATATGTATATACATAACTTGCAATCATAATTCTATTTTCTCTGTCAAACACAACTACTTTGAGCTTTTGTACATTAATTTTCAGATCCATGCTCTTCTTGAATCATATAAAAACTATCTAATATCTGCTGCAAATCATTCAGGATTTCAGCCAACAACACAGCATTATCTACATAGAAAATGATATGGTTATTCATGCCTCAAACAACACATCTCTTGACATTACTACAAGCATTCTTTATGTATTTATCCATAAATATGTTAACCAAGGAGACATCAGATATCTTTGGCTTAGTATTTGTTCAATGTTGAGCTATTTGCTAAACATTCCATTTATTCTCATAGATGCTTTAATTCCAACGTTTTCTGCTCTTATCACATTCGGCCATCAATCTTCAACTCCACATTTACACAAAACATTCCATAATTCAAGCATTCTCTTTAGCTTACACATTCTTTAAATAACAAATGCTCAGTAAAATCTCACATTCTTTCATTTCTCAATGACCTGCTGAAATAAAGCCACAATACATTTCCCAAATTTCATTTATTATGACCTGTTCTACACTTTCAGTCAGAATTCTGTCAAAACACCTTCATGATCACACTTAAAAGCTAATCATCCTATGTTTTTGCTATCTTTCCCCTCCTATGGAGAAAAATTGGATTATTGCAATGCATTCTACATGGGGATACCCTTGAAGAGCATTCAGAAGCTACAATTGGTCCAGAATGCAGAAGGAACCCCACATCTCCCCACCAAACCCTTGTTTATTAGTTAGTTTTAATTTTTGTAATTTTAATTCATTTTATATTTATGTTTGCTGTTATATATTTTATCTTGATGTAAGCCACTCAAAGTTATTCTGAACCATGAGATGGGTAAAGCAATTACATATTTTACCATTTTTCCATTAATATCGTTGGACTACAGCTTTATGATTTTTTTAATATTCTCATAACATCAGTGTTTTCCTTGGCATTAAGATTTGTAGTATTGCTTTTGATTATGTTCATCTACAGATCACCAGCCATGCCATACAAAGTATATCTTCCAGCAGTACCTCACTTCATCCCATGTGTATATGTGAATAAACTTATGTTTAAAACTCATATTCAAAACAAACATATTTTTTCTGTCATCATTCTCATTCATTCTTGGATTTCCAAGTATCTTAATCACTTTTTCTGTGCTATATTATCTTCTTTCTAGCAATCCATTTCAGTCACCTAACTTAATAGTATTTTCCTCTAGATTACATTCTTATAGAAAGTTATATTTTTCCCTAATCTCATCTGTGGTTCTTCCATTCTTCACTGGACTGTAAAATATAATTTTGACTAATCTATGAAGTTATACTTCATATACTGTGAGTTATACATATGCACAAACTCATAATGGCCTGCACAGTACCAAATCATACTTTCTAACATACATTTTAGCCTTTCATAATCAAACCTACATCTTCTTTTCCCCATGTAGACTAGCCATATTTATTCTGTGCAAGCCAGGATCTTTAATGTAGAGGCTTTTCTGCAAACCATCATGGTGTTGTGAGCATCCCACCAAATACATAAGCATTGTTTACTGACTATATATTCTGGATGCAAAGAATATCGTTAAAAGTAAAATGATCAGGCATATGGTAAACTTTTGGTGAAGAAGAATCAATATAACTTCTCGAAAGGTGAGTTCTGTATCAAAAATCCTTTAGCATTCTTTGAGAATATAAACTAGCTTGTGGATCAGAGTCATGTTGAAAGTATTGGTCAATTGGACTTTGAAAAGGATTTAAACAGTTTCCCTCACCAAAAGCTTCTGAACAAACAGCACAGCAGTGGCTTAAGAGAAGAGATATTCTTATGGAAAGGGGAAAGAAAAAAGAATAAAAGAAATCATAGTAGGAAACCCAATACAGTCCCCAGTAAGTTGTATTACAATTGGTGGTTTGTTTTGAAAGACAAGTAAGAAAAGGCCTTAATTTGTTCATGTTGCCAAATAATTTAAGATGGCTGAAACAATAATGAACAGCAAATGGTTGCTAAACTGGGAAATATTTATTTATTTAGATTTTATGTCCTACCTTTTGTAACAGGAGCTCAAGATATCAAATTATTATTATAAAGTCAAATATTTCAGGATGAATCAGTGAGAAGTGATGCAAAAACTTCTAAATTCACATATTAGATCAGAGACTATTAAACAAGATGTAGCAACTGTCTTATCTAAACAATGCAGTTCCATATGTTCATATAACCTCTCGCAGCATTTGCTTGGAGGTGGTTTGGAGAAAGATTAAGAATGTTTAGGGGGGGGGAAGCATTTAATTAATTTATCCACTTTAACCAGTCAAATTATACACATTTTTCTTCTTTTGTTTTGTTTTTTTCACCTTTATAAGTAATTCAATATTAGTTAATTTGGTTAATTATCCCAATTTATTTTTGTTCATTAATTTTAAAAGAGCCCGCTGATCTGTTTTCAGTCATTTTTGATGCTTTTTTTTCATTCCCTCTTTTAAGGCCTTAAAATTGTAAATTTTCAGTTTGGATAATTTAATACAACTCTCAGTTTATAGAAGACATTTGAGATTCATATCCTCCAGTCAGTGCCTTTTCTATTTACTATGTTCACATTAAATATTCTAGTGACATAATCTTTTCAAATGTAAAGATAGGTAAAAAATGGTTGCTATCCTTAAGACTCTACAGAACATGCATAATTTGTGTGTATGTTTGTATGTGCTGGCTTTTCCCCATCCTTTTCACTGACTCCTTGGATTAGGATGTTGTCAAAATCAAACTGAATCATTTGAAGAACTATTTGCTATAAGGACTAAAGAAAAGGGACTGTAACAGGAATCAGAAGGACTGTTACTCTAAAGCATTAAAGTTAGTAGATGATGTTGAATTTGGAATTAGAATTTTAAGGGCAGAGCAAAACTAGTGTGATTTCCATCTTTAAAAATACCAATTTATAAACAATTATGAATGTTACAGTATAAATGGTAGGTGCGAAACTTTCAGTTTTCAGACAGACTGAACAAATGTCTCACTTCCCAAAATTTATTTCAATCATGACTGTTAAATAAGAGCAGGTGAACACAAATACCTAAAGGCAGAAACACTAGAGCTTGTCGGTTCAGGACCTTGGATAGTTATAATAGATATTTATCCAGAGAGGCCTTAGGTTCTGAGTTGAGTACCTTGGAGAGCAATTCTACAACTAAATCTCAGAAAAACAACTGGCAGGATTTTATATGCTGATTAGGAAAAGCCTAGCAGCTCTACTTTGAAGATCTGCTATCATATTTTAAAGGGCCAGTACTCCAGCATTCTTTTTTTGCTATTGCTAGCTTCTTCTGGAAATGTAGGCAGAACTAAAGAGTATGTAAACCTTGGCGTAGAATGTTCCTCAGAATTTTCCAAGAACATTGAATGAATCAAAATCCACAGGCCTTGCTTTTTTCTGGGATTTATTTGGAACATAATCCAAGCTAGAGGTGTCTTAAAGAGGTACCAGGAATCAATTTTTCATGTTCTTCAGAAATGCTGCTACAAATTTCCAGTATTTGTAGCCCTGGGCTATAAAAATATCCACAAGCATTGAAAGAGAATGCCATATTTCTACCTATTTATTATTTTTTTAAAATAGTATTGTCTTTAGAAGGGCAAATGACATCTATTATTTATTATTTAAACCATTTACACATAATCCCAACTAGCTCTTAGCAATAAGAGAATGTCCATGGAAAATGCTTATTCCAAAGAGGTAAGTTTGTGCACTAATTTAAAATGGTGGTGTGCTTCCATATCCATTTTTGCATTTGTCATTAGGTAGATATTTAAGTTGCAATGGAGATTTTAATCTTTATTGATAATCAGTCACTCTTGTCTCTTAATCTTTTACTGTCTATCCCTTCAATTTATTGACATATATCTAGTTTTGACAGGCCCAGGAGATTTTGAAGCTGGTCATGCTCATGTACTTTTTGACAATGTGCTTTCTGACTAGACAATAGAATTCTGCTATTTCCCCACTGCTACTCACTCAATTTTCTGCTTTCTACCATCTCTCTGTTAAAAGCCTTTTGAATGGAAAATAGGTTTTAAAGATTTGGGTTTCTCACATTGTTGACTCTGTATGCCAGAAGGCCATAATTATTGTAGCTATGTAATTAATGAAATAAATTTTAAATGTAGAATGTTTCTTGCAGTTTCATAATAATGATGATGAATACATCTTTCTTGTTATGGTTTTATTTGCATTATATGCCGACAGACTTGCTATTATGAGTTCTGGGTCTCTCACACTATCAGTGTAGGAAATGCAGGCCAGATGAAACAGCTTGGAAGCTACATTAGGTCTTATTACATTATTTTATAATAATATAAAAGGTTACACTGTTTTATAATGAATGCTTAATCCAAAGTAATTTAAGGAGAGACCAGTGTTGTAGAAGATTATCTGACTGCACTAAGTACAGTATCAATGATAGTACAATCACAAGCAGCAGTGTCATTTCAATCTTAGATTATTACTTGTAAATATTAACCTGCCTTATTTTCTTCAGAATTCTTTCTTCCTTGAACTTGCTAAATGGAAGTTGCTTTTAAGCAGATTCATTAATATCTCCTTAGAACAGATTGCATTTTTCAATATGAAAAACAGAACTTGAAACGTCATTAATATTTTAATTGGCAAGATTATATATTTAACTTGCATGTTTTAACCAATTTTTAGTGTTTCATATGAATTTTCTCCCCACCCTCTCTTTTTTTTAATCAGGGTAAGTGTTATTATGACTCTTCACATATATTGGCTCTCTAGTCTACAGAAATTGTAAAAGAATAGGTAGAATTTTAAAATAAAATAATAGGTTTCTACATAATAGTTATGTAGAACAGAACAGAATAGAATAGAATAGTTACTACATAATAATAGGTAGTAACAGTTAAGAAAGCATTTTATTTTCCTTGTTCTTGCTCTGTATTGTAAAATACTCTTACTTTTCCACACAGTAAAAGAATAGTTTATCTTCATAATGCCACAGAATTTTAAATGAAGCTGAGCAAAGCCTGATTCATTCTGTAACAGCATCGAGGGGCATCTTTGCCACTCAGCCGAGTAAAGCCACCCACTTCTGAGGTAAATGAAGGGATGTCTCAGTCATGCA
The DNA here is from genome assembly GCF_001527695.2 of Protobothrops mucrosquamatus. Lineage (NCBI taxonomy): Eukaryota > Metazoa > Chordata > Lepidosauria > Squamata > Viperidae > Protobothrops > Protobothrops mucrosquamatus. Next base: position 191,506 of record NW_015387637.1, read on the forward strand.
AGATTTTCAGGTGTTAACCTTAAGAAAAGGATTACATAGTTTAGACCAGGGGTCCTCAACCTTGGCAACTTTAAGACTTGTGGACTTCAACTCCCAGAATTCCTCAGCCAGCAAAGCTATTAGACTATTGCTCTGGAATAGAGGCATCCAAATGGCCTCACCATCCATAGGAGAGAAGATGATGTTCTCGTTCATGCTATGTTTGCAAAAAGGGGATAAAAAGCTCTCATCTCCATAGTTTTTCAAGATAAAATCACATATCTGAAAGTGGATTATGTTTTCACTATAAAAATGAAAATATGTATGAAATTTAAAAATAGCTAATATATTTGAATAGAGAAACTATGGTTGGGTTGTTTGCCGAGCATAACAGCTATGAAGAAACCTAATATGACCATTGGCTAATTGAAGAGGGGAGAAATCTTGAAAATACGTAAAACTAATTAGAAGCAAGCCACATTCAGTTCACTGGTACTTCTGTGGGAAAGTTTGCGATGCAATTGTATACTTACATAACCTGTATCAATGGTTAAAATTCTTTTTCATTCAAAAATCACTGTTCCCATTTATTATAAGTACCTTCTGGGTTTTCTACATTTCTTACACCAATCTTTTCTTGCTAATTTTGTGATAATAATGAGCCCAAGGATGTTGTTTAATGAAGAATGACCTTTTAATTGAAAGGCTGTAAATTCATTCTCTACAGTCTACACCGAAGCAAATTAAAATAAACATAGGAGCAAGACTTTTTATGTTGCATTTCCAATCTGATCAAGCCATTACCAATATCTTAGCTGCTTATTTTTGTATTCTTTTAAAGCATACAGGTATCATTGGATTAATATTTACACTATTATTGTGTACAATTCAGAGACAGACTCATTCTTTTACTGTTTAAATGAAAAATGATAAATGTTGGATTAAAAATAAACCATCTGGCATGCTGTCCCTTAAAGAAGTTTTCCTAAAAAGTAAGAACGCCCCCGGATAGGTTAAAACACATCTCAAATGAACTACTATATATTTTTAAAATGAGTCTCATAGTCATCTTCCATATGCCATTTATCTTCTAGATTATAATAAAATGAACATATAAACAAAGCAGTATGTTGGCCATTTTATGCTAGTTTTCATTTTGCTGATCATGTTAACTATCTGGAAGAGAAAATAGCAAAAGGTTATTTTAGCTATTGGATTTCTCAATATCTAAAATACACTATTTTAGATATTGAGAAACCATGAGGGCAGAAACTATAAAAGTGCTTAGAGTTAGAGTAAACAGCTATATTAATGAAAATGGAATTTAGACTGCATTTCTTGAATTGCTTAATATGGCATTTAGAAATCAATGGAACAAATCCCAGTCCAAAGATTGCTGTTGTGTTGTCTATAGCAACACAAAGTTATAGAAATATCAAAAGAGTCAAATAACTATTAGGCAGCTATTTCAAATAGGCATACTGTATTGAAGCTCACAATATGCATTTGTACAGTGACAATAATAATCAATAAAAAAGTAACTCTGCTTTGTGCTGTTAGCATCATGCATCTCTATCACAAACACTTCACACCCAATGGAAATTTTCCATATCCTTTAAACTTCTGCATGCTAATGCTGTCTGTTTGGTTGTTAGACAAATAGAGCAAGCTTTGCTGACTTCATTTTTATTCTTGGCAGCATGTTTTTATCATAAGGCAGATAGTCATTAATTTACAGAATCAACGCTGGGAACAGCTTTTGTGATCTCATATTAAATTTTCCCCTGAATCCGCCCCTTGGCAAAAATTACTCACATCGTTAAAAAATATTTAATTAGGCTGTAGTTTATACCCATCTCACTGGGGAAATGTTGGAATTAATATGATTTGCATGAATTCTGTTTCTCTTTTTCTGCTAGAGATTAGTTTTGAATTCAGTTCAGAGGGTCATTGACACTGCCAAGGACTCACAATCGTGAAGGTCAGACAGGTAGCAAATATACCCCATGGACAGTTTCCCTGAAAAGGCAGTTCAAAATTACTTTTAATTATGGGTTATCTAAAAGGCTATTTTCTGTTTTTATTTTCAACTCAGTTCATATCTAAGGCAGCACTGATTAAGCTCATATGAGAATCTTATATATTTGTATATTTGCTTAACTAATAGCTAAAGTGAACTTTAAATTTTGAAGTGAATAAAAATCTTTTGACTATGATTCTAAAAGAAGATGGAAGGAGAAAATTAAAAAATAATGCTGAGGGATGTGAATTATGATTACGCCTTTCTTAACGGTGCATCCAGTTGATCTATAGTCCCTTGTCAGATTAGATACAATGTTTAGGTATGCATTATCTTATTTATTATTTCAAAAGTAAAGGGAAGACCCCAAGGGGTTAAATTCATTTGCATTGAGAGACAGAGAGGGAAAGAGTATTTAATGGAATATTTAATTAATAATCTAATCAATTAATCTCTGTTACATAAATGGTGAAATCTAATTCATCTTTGCAGCTATATCAATAAAAGAAGAAGTGGGATGGCTGCCCAGTTATCAGGATAATGGGAAACTATTACAGATACTAAGAAAAAGTGAAAGTGCATTAATTCTGCTAGGCTAGCACAGAAACCAACAACTTTAATAAGGAACTTTTGTAGCTTTGACAAATATAGCATGTCTGTATTTGAAACCTGCAAATCAATAAAAATTAAGAAGAAACAATATGTATGTATATATGTATGTATGTATGTATGTATGTATGTATGTATGTATGTATGTATGTCAATGTTTCCTTGCTAACTGCTAGGAGTTGTAATTAATGTGATGGATCTGTATTTCTGAAAATATACTCAGCATCCCTATTTTTAAAGTTGTGTCTCCTTAGAAAAATTATTGTTAAAAATAGCACATACAGAAATAAATGATTTTCATTTCTGTAAATAGTGTTTTAATATTTTTCCCTGAATTAAAAAATGTGTCTCTGTGAAACATCTGCAGACTCATGTGTAAAGGAAAGGTGATTATAAAATATAATTTAAATGCACAGGAATTTGAAAAAACAGGGCATCAAATTAGATAAAAGACTAATTTTATAACCTTTATTGACTTGGAAAAAAAGACCTTATGGAACTTGGTGAATAAATACCACTTAAATAAATCTCATGGGTTTACTTCTAAATAACTAAATAGAGAATTAATATTATTGAATTCAACTGAATTTCCTCCTAGGAGATATTTGATATCGGTTTGTTCTATTAAAGTATACCTTAACTGAAATTTGCATTCAGATATATTGGTATATTATAGGTAAGCATCTATGAGACTTTCACCCATTGAGAATAGAGACCTTTAAATCTGAAGTTAGAATAGTCTTGGAATTTAAATATATATACAGATAAAACTATGTTAACTCATTGCTACTGCTGAAAGTTTTATATTATTTAGAGATACTATACTTTTGTTATTCTATCAACAAAAATTAAGCAATTTGTTGCTTGTAGAATCCAAATCTTCTGCTTGAAAAATATCAGATTCTTTTCTGGTGCTTCATTTTATACTATAATTCATTTTATCTTCTCATTGTCTCCTGAGGTTTATTTATTTATTTAAGAATTTTTTTTATGGCTGTCCAACTCCCTCTCAGTCCACTAGTTATACTTACCATTATGATTTCTGGCAAGAAAAGACAGCAATATTTTTTTCTTTTGCAACACACAAAATTGTCCAAACATACAGGTATTAATTATGCATATTATGTACAAAAATAATGCTGCTAACCTTGCCAGCAGGCATATTTCTAGTCAGTAAATAGCATCCCTCTCCTGCAGTGACAGATTGAATTCTTTTCCCTGTAGGTGACAGCAATCCTGACCACTCTCACAAAATTACATTGCCAAAGAGTCAAAACAAAAACTGCCTTTATTCTCATTTCAACTCTATTTGTTGACAAGGTCCTGTTTTGTATATACACCGCTTTCCTTTGTTCTGTGGATCCCCCCATATCAGCTGTATTTTGCTCAATATGGTTCTATGAAAAATCATTTCACTGAGTTCTTCTCAGTGAACTCATGTTCAAGCCCCTAAATACTTTGTATCCAAAGTAAACAAAGGATGTTAGATACAACTGCACTAAATACCAGGTTTCCCCGAAAATAAGACCCAGACTTATTCATGGGAGGCCTGGTAAATGGCTGCGGGCTTCGTGTGGTAGCTACACCCCCCACCCCTGCCCTAGCTTGATTTTTAGGCATGCGCCTCGCCCCAAAACCAGGGCTTATTTTGGGGGTAGGGCTTATATTAGGCCCACCACCAAAAATCAAGCTAGGTCTTATTTTCAGGGTACATCTTACTTTCAGGGAAACATGGTAGATAAACACAATTCTTCATCTTTCACCCCATCAATGGTATTTATTCAGCTCTATTGAGGGAGAAGGATAAAATTCTTTGAAGATTAGAACCAGAGTGACTGTCATTTCATTTACTTCTGAAGAAAAATAAAAACCATGTCTTGAATACCGGTAGCTGTTTGGGTTAGGAGGAATTCAATATAACTGCATTTTTAAAAATGCCCATCTCTTTGCCATTTGCTAGAATTAACCATTCTAATGAATGACAGAAGTAAAACAGATTATTTTCTATGCTTTGTTAGTTGTCATTTTAACATGAACGTTTGGACTTAATAACATCAGATTGCCTACAGCAGCATCCACAGCAAACCACGATGAGACGAATAACATGTATGGTAATGTCACCAGGCAAAGAGAGCCCTGATATACTTACATCCACCTCACCCAAGTGCATAACTCACAGGATTTTCATAATGATGTCATGATGCAAGTTTTGTGAATTGCCCCCATCCACTCCCTTTGCCTCTCCTTTTGTGGATACCCATGTTGAACTAAACTAAACTAAACTAAACTAAACTAAACTAAACTAAACTAAACTAAACTAAACTAAACTAAACTAAACTAAACTACAGTTTTAATAAGATATGACACTTCTCTGAATCTATAAATCTAGTGCTTCTTTGAAAATGCAAACAGCTTTCCTTTTAAGTGAATTCACTCTTGTTTTGATGAGCTTTCATTTTACAAGGTTCTGTATGATTGAGTTGTCTAGTGTATAACACACAGTGCTAGAGTCATTTTGCTAGTGTAGTAAGATAGCTATGTTCACCTTTCAAGCTTCCCCAAAATGTTGTGATAATGGAAGGGCACAGGATGAATGTTACTGCACTGACAGTGTTCATCCTTGGAAATACATATCAGGTTAATGTTCAGAACCATTATGCAGCACTGAAGAGATGTTAAAAAGAATACACTTGTAGACAGATGCATATCTTTATACACTCATTTTCCCAATGTAGCCCCTGCAACCTTAATATCTACAGTATGTGTTAAACTGAAATATAATTACTGTATATGGATTACAGAAATGCAGGTAACCATTAGATGGCAGCAAAGAAATACAGAAAACTGGATCTCATTGATGCCATCTAGTGGCCATTTGTATTTTTGCAACCTGTTCAGGGAAATTCAGCCAAAAGTAGCTGGTTAAATTGCCATTTGTGAACCCATATATTTATCAATCTGCATTCTTTTCTTCATAAATGCATATTATGGGATAAATTCCACTGTAAAATTTTAGATCTAAGCTAAATAGGAAGCTGACTTCCATTATAGTTTCTGTTCTTTTTTTAATCTCTACTTCCCAATTTCAGTGACTCTATCAAAATGCAATTGAAAGTCAGGAAAAATATTTCTTACAACCATAGTTTGAACTTTTATCACCTGTTTAGTATAGAGCAATAATTTTAAATTCTAAATGTTGTATTTAAATGCAGATATATAAAAACATATTAGCTCACAGCAAGAGCAGAAAAAGTTCTGTTTTCTTAATGATTCAAAGACAATAGCAGATTCTGGGAATACTAATTATGAATGATTGTAAAACCAGTTGTGAAACAAAGTAGGCGCTGGGTTTATTTAATGACTTATTTCACTATCTTTGAAATAGCTGATTTGCCTCAAAAATAAAGCATCCCAACAATTTGTTTCAGCACTTAATGTTATTTTATCTATTCATGATATATAGATGCTGTACAAACAATATACAAGAACAAGACTGGTAGCTCAATCTATCAAAAAGATCTAAAGAATGGTCCAGACTCTATTGATGTCAATGAACATTAGCCAATCTGACTTTAACAGAGGTAGTATTACAGCCAGTATAACACAGAGAAATTCTATTATGAAAGGATTAAACTGATTTCCTTTTCAAGGAAAGTGTTTTGTTATTTTCCAACTATAAACTGGGGTAGACACTCCACATGCAAATCTAATTATCTTCTTTGCCAGACTGTGAGGTTCTAAAGCAGAAGGTTGGGCAGCCAGGTTTGGGGGGGGGCGGGAATATAGCAGGTTGGCATCACTAGCTTCTACATTTTTAGCCATGTTATATTGTTTTGACATAATTATTTGACATAATAGTACATCCGTCAAAGAATTCACATGCAGATTCTAGCCTTGTGATATAGAAATATTGATGAATAACAATTGTGTTGGATTTATTTAGAAGTCACTAAATGATTCATATTTTTACAAATAAGAAAAAGATCTGGGCTTTGGGTTCCCTGAGCGCCCCTCTCGTGCTGTCTTCACTGTACATGAAGCTAACTTACTCCAGCCTTTGTTCTAACCTGGAATTCCAATAAATGTCTACGTTACTTCATTTCTTTTGGTCATGATTATAAATGTTTTTTTCTTCCTTTGTGTCCCATCAAAAATTATTAATTATTTAATTCTTTAACTATTGCCAGTATCACTGTTTTGTAACTAGACCTGACATGGGAACCTGCGAATTTCAACTTTATTCCATTACAGTTCCCAGGCATAGCATAGCCTAAGTGTTTCAATAAGGTTATCCATCTTTAATCTACTATATGGCTATCACTTGATTAAGCACAAGCTCTTGCATTTTGTAATAACATTTCAGCATCATTCAGTTTTTCAGTCAATATAATATTAATATGCGGGGCATATTTCAAATATTTTGAGCCCTACAAATTTGTTCACCTAACTTCATAATCAGAAATTTCACTGCATGATATGAAATCAAACCTCTGGCATCACTTAGATTGAAATTTGCGTTTTACAAAATATTGTAAATCTACTGTATATGTAGAGTCCTTCACAAGATTTTTGCCAACCAGTGCAGATGATATTCAGGAAGAATGTAGACATTGGATAGGTAATCAGATCTGATGCAAGAAGCTTCATAGATTCCCAGGCTTACTAAATCATGCTGTCTGCCTTTGAAATGTCTTGACCTTATTTTGTACAAAGCACTGTAGCTTCAACTGAAATGTGCACTTAGCTAAGAGTATAATTGTCAGCAAATGATTATTTAGCTATTAAAACATTTGCAAAGGGATATCTGGGATAGTGTGCAAACTAAACTCAGGAATCAAAAGTAAAATATTTGAAGGGACCTTACAAAGCCTGAAATTATTATAGACATAATGGCTGACATGAGGGTGAGGATGAGGGGGAATATTTTCCCCCCACTGGACAAGATTATTGTAGCAACCAGCTACAAGGGGTAGTCCAACCTTGGCAACTTTAAGTTGTGGACTTCAATTTCCAAAACTACTGGCTGTGTGGAGAATTCTGAGAGTTATTATTATATTATTATTATTATTATATTTGGATTTATATCCCGCCCTTCTCCTCACGGACTCAGGGCGTTGAAGTCCACAAGTCTTAAAAGTTGCCAAGGTTGGACAGTCCTGAGCCAAGTAACTGAAAAAAGGGGAATTGCTGATGGAAGGAAAAATGTGAAAGATTCATAGGATGATGGTAGAGGAAGAAGATTTTTAGAGCTTTGTAAAAGGATTTGCCCCATTATGATGTTATCAAGAGCAATCGTAGGTTTTGTGAGAACCAATTTTGAACTGAAACAAAACCCCGTGTCTAAAGATTTTACGTGAATGGGGATCTTTTGAATTTGCTTAAATGTTTTGCTCTTTATTAAAACTGTGGATTTGGAAACCCTGGATTTTATTTTATGTTATTTTATTTATTCAATCTCTATAGCCACCCATCTCAATCCAATTGACTGTAGGCAGTGAACAATTTCACAATAACTAAAAATATAAAAACACAAAGACAGTTATAAATGACCCAAAGCAGTCAGACATAAGGGGAAAATAGATAAATGACTTACTCCACCAGTCCATTAACTTCTTTAATTTATTAACCCAATCTTTACATTTTTATATATAATCTCTTACTTCATTTTCCATTTGACCTGAAATCACACAACTTTGTGCTGTTGTTAGCATTTGTAATTAAAAGTGTATTTTGCCAAATATATAAATAATATGTTTATTAAAATGTTTACAAAAATAAACATTTTATTAACACTCAGATTGCTCCATTTTCTGATATTTCCAGAAAGTCCAAGAAAAGTTCATTCTGGCAGCTGGAGGTCTGTGGCCATTAATGCAGACAATCCTGATTTAGATGGACAGTAATTTAAATGAGTATAGTACAATTTTATATGTTTAAATAAGCCTGTAGACAGAGGATGCTGTATATACTTCATGAAAACAGGTAAGAAGAGAAGTAAGTAAACAATAGAAGATGTGCTGAAGGAACCAAGTTAGTAAAAAAGAAAAAAGAAAGATTTAGGCTACTCACAGAGGACATAACTGTTAGTGGATACTTACTATGTATCTTATACTCAATCCAAGTTCAGGGGCAGCACATTGGAAAACTTGAGCACAGCAGGGAAAGCTTGCTTGCCCTTTTATCCCTCTTGTGGGCTTTCCAGAAATCTCTGTATCTCTATTATTTGGGGGGGGGATGCTAGGGCACAACCTCATGTATAAACACATTTCAGATGATCACTTGAAACAAAACTTCTGCATTGAATTTGGGGAGCAATATTCTGACTGCCAATTGAAAAGATTATTCCAGCACTTAAGAGTTTACCATTAAAATTCTGCATTTTTAAGTATCTGTGTTTCAAACATTTGTATTTTTTTTTCTGTAAGGAGACTGTGATGGAAATTCATTGAGAGTCTGTATTTTTCTTTATGTATTCAGTGAACACGAAATATTATGAATAAGTCTTCTAGAAAACCCTAAGTATGTGTCTGTGTATTAGCTTGTACTATTTTGTTTCCCTAGATTCTTCTGCTTTTTAGCTGACAAATGTGAACTTTTGAAAGAAGGAAAATCAGTAGTTCAACACAGAGATGCATGCAAAGTTGTTAAATGCAATTGCAAAATAAGAACAGCTTCCATCAGTATGATCAGGGTTTGAAAAAAAGACAGCTAGCAAACTGTCCATCATATGATGAAATTTGACAGTAGGGATTATAGCTTTGATGGACCAGAACAGCTAATAGAAGAAGCTGACATTTTTGAAACCCTGCTAATTAAGGGTTCCTTCCTTAATATTAAAATAAAGTCTTTGTCTGGGTTTTATGGTTGGAGAATCAGGTGTTTTCATTAATATATGCCAGTCAGTCTTAATAAGCTTGGAGGGCAGAGGAAGTTATTATTGAGTGACCTTCTACAAAATAAGCATGTTGCTAAGGGCTCTAACCCTGCCCTGTTCAGACTGATGAATCTCATTTCCAATGCAAAGGCTTCGCAAGAAATCCAAGTATTCTCTGTGCAATCACAGAAAATAATCCTTGTGTCTCTTGTAATGTCCAGAATTGCCACTTACTATACTTCTACTGTACAATGAATATTACAATACATATTATTTTTTCAGCACAATTGTCTACATTTTTCAATTGGCAAGAATAGAAAAACTTATTGTCAAGATACTTACATTGAAAAGTCAGTTCATTTTAATACTTCTCAAATAGTCTATTCTGCTCATGAATTATAATGCACAGAACATATCCAACCATACTTGCTTTATGAAGAAAAAAGATGTGTCTATATGATTACATATTCATTTTCAAATAGATCTTGAGCAGATTTTGAAGCATGCATTGAAATTCATTGAAATGATAAATTCATGGTTAGATTTTGATTTGCTTTTAATCCATTTTTAGATATAATATATTTCACCTTTTCATAGTGGTTTTGCTTATCTGTTGCCACGTGAAGCCATAGAAATTTGAAGTGGGCTTTTTCTTTTGCATCATAGTATCTGTAGATGAAAGATAGAAATCCATTAGTTAGAGAGATGAAATCAATCAAATATCAACACTGTCACTTGATCATTTTTTTTTATTTGTGTTATGAGTGCCAGATTATTTCCAATGTATGGTGATGTCACAGCAACTTCTTACAACAAAGTGGGTGTGATGGAGGGCTTAAGATAGACTAATCAGGAAAGTCCCTGCTTCTAGCAGATAGTAATCTATTGCCATGTAATAAATAAACTATGCACACATAGGAATATTCTCCTCTCATAATTTAAATTATACTTGTTTTTTACCCAATCAAACTATTTTCCATTGCAATAATGTCAAATATTTCCCATTGTTTGGGGATAGGTTTTCAGTGTTTTTTTTCCATATACAACTGATAAGGGGACACTTTTTTCCATGTGCTCTTTTTAATAATATTTCCGAGGCTTCTTCAGACACTGCTGCCTACATTTGGGGGATGGGTGGAAGTCAGGACAGATCTGTCTGTGGGATGTTCCTCCTAGGCGGAATGGAATGGAGTGGAGTGGAGTGCAATAGAATAGAATCGTTGGACGGGACCTTGGAAGTTTTCTAGTCCAACCCCCTGCTCAGGCAGGAAACCCTATACCATTTCAGACAAATGGTTGTCCAGTCTCTTCTTAAAAACTTCTAGTGTTGGAGCATTCACAGCTTCTGGAGGCAGGTTGTTCCACTGATTAATTGTTCTAACTGTCAGGAAATTTCTCCTTAGTTCTAGGTTGCTTCTCTCTTTGGTTAGTTTCCATCCATTGCTTCTTGTCCTGCCTTCAGGTGCTTTGGAGACTAGCTTGACTCCCTCTTCTTTGTGGCAACCCCTGAGATATTGGAACACTGCTATCATGTCACCCCTCATCCTTCTCTTCATTAAACTAGACATACCAAATTCCAGTAACCGTTCCTTATATGTTTTAGCCCCCAGTCCCCTGATCATTTTTGCTGATCATTCTTTTCTAGAATGCTTGGCATTCTAACTCTATATTTAGGTTTTCCTCACTAGGCAGATTTTTAACCTTTAATATTTTTGTTAGTTTAATTGCAAGCTTTCTATGTTCATATTATTTTTATTGTTGCCTTTTTAATGTTTTTGTTTTGTTTTTAGTTCTGCAAATACTTCAAGGACATGCCAATCGTACAGAGTGTAAATTAAATAAGTGAAGAGTCAAAACAATATCTCAAGCTTAATAATTTGGTCACAATAAAACTCGTTACTTAGTAGAAATGTCTGAATTGGACTATATTAGATTTCATTTCATAACTGTGAATAGCATATTGTTAACCATGTTTCAGGATCTCAGCTTAAATGATTAAAGAGTAATTGCATTTCATGTATTTATATTGCCATATCTAATATAGTCAATGTATTTGCCATTTCTTTGAAAATGTAATTCTAGTTAGGAAGTGTCAACTAAGTATTCTTGGATGGTGAGTGCAAATGTGAATGTCAACATGCAAGTGCTTAACAAAGGACCATCATCCAGTTCAAGACTGATCTGTTTCCATTCCATTCCATTCTGCTTATACTTATTCTCAGTCTGTTGTACTATATTTCTAGCAGAATATGCAATTAGAAAACAGAGTACATGAACATTAATTCATTAAAGATAAATTTTAAATATGTATGACTAAATCTATCCTAAATGAAAACAATAAAGTATTGCTCTGCCAGTAACAGCATTTCAAAGTTTGGAGAAGTTTAAAATCCAAAGAAGAAATATATTCTGTTTGGCACATTATATCAAGAGATGTTATTAAGTCAGTTTTATTGGAATTATAAAGACTACATTCCTGAAGTATCTTGATTTTGAACACCCGTGATATGCTCATTCTTTTTAATTGTAGACTAATGATTTCTCAAGAGACTATTCCTTGATTGAAAATATGAAAAATCCACATTTTAAATATTTTAAATTATTAAATTTGATTTAATTTTTCATTGTCAAACCTAAAATAATATCTGTAGGAATATATATAAAGTACACTTTAATATCTCCTTACTTGAGAGATCACTCTATTATGTCAATGTAATAAAATTCTTCATAGGCATATTACATTCTATGACAACAGATTTTATTGGATTAATTGAAAATAGTCGATTAAAGTAGTATGTATATACTAATATGTGGCTATATATTTGCAGTCTTAATAGAATGTCCTAAGCACTCACCCTAGGAAAAAAAGAAGATATAAGGTGTATATGTATGTGTTCCGTGTGTATATTGCCTTTCTACTGAATTTAATCCAAACCCAAGATTCGTGAAGACTGTTCATCATCTTTCTTTTCAGGAATTCAAAATTATGAATTTTATCATAACATGCTAAAAGACATAATCTTTTGTAATTCTGAGAGAAGCACCATAAGACTGAAGGAAGGCAGCTCTTCAGAAAGCAGGAAATATGGATCCAAGCAACTATTTACTAGTCAGCTTTTCATTTCAATTTGAAAAAGGCCCTATATATACTTGGATTATAATAAACCAGCAGATTTTTTTGAAAAGGACATCAAACCAAAGTGACTATTATGATTTTTTTTTCATAGCCCCTAGCTTGATAAATGAAAGCAATTGTACTTGATATATCAACTTTAATAAAACCTCTGGTAAGTAAATATAACGTGGTCTCAGAAGCCTTCATTAGATGAGGAAGAAGATAAAAACAAAACCTTGACAGAAGAACACCCTGTGATCCCAAACCCCAGCCACAATAATGTCAAAATGATGAAACGTGTGTTGTGATATAACAACACAAGCTCCACCTTTATATACTTGCATCATTAGTATAAAAGGGCTTGAATTTGAAGCGTAATGTACATTTTAGCAGTTTTGCCAGGTCCCAGCAAAGGGACAGACTGAGGAGCCAGCTCTACTTTACCCACCCAAGAAGCAGAAGATTCTGACCTGAATGGGAGCTCCTTTCATACAGGCATCAATCTTGTAGACTTCTTAGGCAAGAACAGCAGAAGACAGAGAAGTGGAGGAGTATATGATTGCCCTGTCAGCAAGCCAGACTGGCAGGATTAATATGCTGAGAGAAACTAACAAAACCAAGGTGACCTGCATTTGAGCAGGTTCAGAATATGCTGCTACTTATGGAACATATAACTTCCTATTTAAGTATCAAAAATCAAATAAAAATGAGAAGACAAATGGGTTCAGAATATTTAAATTCAAACATGATTCAATAGCTAAAAGTCTAATACAATTCTAGATAGAAGTAGACTTCTTGATCATGAGAAAAAATAACACCATAGTACACTTGGAACACCAATTTTTGTGGTGCAGAAATGCAAAAATTGGAATAGTTAACATGAAAAAGGTAATTTTATAATATATGAATACTCATTGCATGACAAAATGTCTGCAGTGCTATACAGAAAAAATAAATAAAAAATATACAGTGTCAGAGTCTCCCTGTGTGATTCTGAAGTAGTAAAATCACTAGTCCCTGCACTCTTAAGCTGTAATATTTACCAAAATATTCACCATTGTCTTTTCCACTTCCTTGGATCACCGAAACATCAATCCATGCAATGACTGTCCATGGGGAATGCATTTAAAAAGTCAGTATGGCAGTGGTAATCATGTGAACAAACTCCATCCCTTTTTGACTCTCCCTTGCAGATAGCTCTGCTCACTTCCTTATTATTTTGCCGCCCAGTTCGTGAGATCTGTATAAAGGTAGCTAAACTTTGTACAATACTTTGCAAATTAGAAAGAAAGGTATAACTGTGAAATTAAGGTTTATTCTTCTAATATTTTGTTTCATTTTCTATGTACACATTAGGAAGTGGAATTGGGAAGACAATCTAGTTTCTCTTTAATGTCTGTTAATCCCCATGGATTTTTCTCAGTGTTCAAATATTGTGCACACATAAAGAAAATGATGTGTGAATCAACTTTGATGCCAGGAATTATGGGCATCCACAAGAATGGTCACTGGTTCCAAAATGGTGTGTGCAACAGGTGACCAAACCCCAGTGTCTTTATATGTGCACTGTGTGCAGTTGCAGGCATGTAAAAAAAAAGGAGTAGGGCTTCTATCATCATGTCAATGAGACTAATGATTGTGGTTGCAGATTATGCTGCCCAGGCTGTTGTCACATCAGCTTGGATATCAGTGAATATCATCAGATAACCTAATTTGTTATTAGGTCTTCATCTACAATGGGCAAGTTCTCAAAATATTTCTTCTTGTGAGAGGGGTGGTCAGAACAGAGAGTTTCAAGTGACCCTTTAGGTAATGGGTAAATTATCTGTTGAGATAAATTCACAATACTAGTTATTTCCCACAAGAAGAGGATCACTGAAGTTCTTCTGCCTCTGGAATCCAATAGATTTCTGGATGCTCTATGATTTGAGTTGTTGAAGCCAATGTCCTGGAATGGTGAAATGATGCAATTTATTAACACAATTGTTCCTTAATTCTCTCTTTGACTTTATATATCCTGCATTATAACCTAGTATAAAACGAAATTTCTAGCAGCTAAGCAGCCTTGTTAGAGTGTAACAGAACATGCCACAATGGTCCTGAAAGTTTTTATGTTAAAAAAAGTTTGTACTTTATTTGTACTTCCATTATATTTGCTGAGCTATTCTGAATTGTTCAGAGTTCATGAAGGTCTGTCTAATGACTGGAGTGCTTAAACCATTATCCCATTGTGACAAGTTTGTTGAATATTTTGAAAGTAAAATAGCTTGCCTCCATTGTGACTTGGATGCCAGATTTGAAAAAACTGAAATGGAACATTCAACATATTCATAGAATCAATTTCAGCTGTTGCAATTTAGGACACCTGTAAAATTAATATGAAGTAGCTATGTGAATGACCCCTAATTAGTCCTATTAGAGCTAATTAAAACAAACTAATTGATGCAGTTGATCATGAAAAAGACTGTGATAAATGAATTGTTGCATTAAAGAGAAAATAGGGCAGGTCCTCCTGAAGAAACATTCTCCAGACTCAAAAATATTGATTAGCGTTTGCCTAGTTACCAGAATTGGATTCCTTTGGAAAAGGTAGAATATGAGGGCACAAGTGAGATAATAACAGCCCAGTCTAACGCAATGCCAACAAAGAGGAAAAATAACACCTTTAGATACTTGCATCATTAGTATAAAAGGGCTTGAATTTGAAGCGTAATGTACATGTTATCAGATAAATCATAATCCAGTGTCCACAGAGAACGGTTGAGATACAGTTTTTTTTCTCCAAAATCAAAAATGATTTAAAAAGGGGAAATTTTCCCATCAAAACTTAAAAACTAAAGATGAGAGCTCTTTCTTTAAAAGAGCTAGAACAAAATTTGTAATAAAATAAATTTAAGCCCAGTCAGATGACTCTATAAGTTCAAGTTCAATTTGATGACTTTCACTGCCTGAAAAAATATTTTTTCACTACAAACTTCCTTATGGTGAAAATGAAAGTGATTTGGAGTTCAAAGTAACCAGTGAAACAACAAAAAAAGAAAGTTGTAAAAGTTCAGCAAGGGGTTATAAAATAGGTCAGCAGTCAGCTAGTCATAAATGAAAAGGTAGCAAAGCTACAGTTAAAACCCAAGCATGCTTAGGAAAAATGAACAACTGAAGGGGAAAGATGGTAAAAAACCTGACCTTCTGATCACCCCTTACCAAGTATTGCTGTCTTCAAGATCCCCTCTTCTCTGTAAATGCACAATCATCCGAAGGTCATTTTGGGTCCTTCTTAGACTCCCTTCAAAAAACAGGGAGCAAAGTTGCCAAATAACTGGTTTTGGTAGTAAAATCAGCTGTTCATTGATGGGAGAAAAAGAATCGCCCTCCATTCAACACACCATCTTGGGGGAAGTCCTGAATGTTTCCATCTAGAATCAGATCTAGTTTAGAGATTGATTTAAATCATTTTTATGATGAGCTGCTTTTATTGTGAAAGAGTTGACAGAGTATAGCGCTGATGCTGTCTCTTATTGGATCTATTGATGGCTTTTGATACTACTGACCATAGTAATTTGGGAATTGGGGATACAAAGCATTGCTTTAAAATTAGTTAAAAGTTGAGTAACATAGATACCATTTGTTCCCTGTTCTTTGAAGGTGCTATTTCATTATTGATAGTCATATAATTTTATGGATTATGTAGGGAACTAAAAGAAAGAAGGATATAATTAAATCTGTTAGATAGTCTTACAGAAATACTGACCCTCAGGCTGCAATATGTGGAAATAGTGATTGTGTGATGCATCTGCTATCCTTCTAAAAAATGGCTGCAGCACACAAAATAAAATTAAGACTCATCTTTATAAAAAACATGAACATGGACTGCAAGCTTTTCTTCCAGCCAACTCAATGATACTGAAGGATCTGAGCTAGATCCAAAGGACTCTACTAAACAATTACATTGTGCCCAATAATTCTCATCATTTTTTAAAAAATAGCAACTTTCTATGCTTTCTCTTGTCCATCCCTGTATTTTAGATATTTTCTTTAGCCTTGTACAGTAGGAGAAGCACATTTATACATGAGCCAAAAGGATGTGAATCATGTAATAGGGTGAATTGCATCATGACACAAATGATGAACATTTTGATATGAATAATCATCCCACCTGATGATGTGATTGTGTTTATGATTTTATTTTCTCTCTTTCCTCAGAAGATCATGTACAAGTTGAAGTGTGAGATAATAGATATTTATTTTTCAAATCTCCATTCTACTTGTAGAACAAGACAAGAGTTACAGCATATTAAATGTATTTCACACAATTGCAGGATTTATAATTGAAAATCAAGCTAGCTATTTCTGTGCAACTTGACACATTCCAGTCTCAGATCCAAAGTCCCAGATCAAATCCCACATCTGAGATTTAATGCTTATTAATTGAATGTAAATTTTCATTACACAATAATATATGAACAGTGAGCACCACACAGCACACAAAACCATTTATCATTATTTCATCATTAACTGTATTACATTTCCAAACTCATGTAATTTCTGGGTATTTGGATTTTGAAGCTTTTCATTCCAAACATTCTTCCTGGTTTCTGGACACTATTTGAGCTTAAATTGCTTTTATTTTGCTCAGAAAAAAAGCTAGCCAGTACATAATATTAAATACACACTTTGTAATTATTTTTAAAACTAGGAGGAGAAAAGAGGATTAGATGTGTTCACCGCCTTGAGTTATTTCTAAAAATAATAAAGGAGGGATATAAATAAAGAAGTAAGTAAATGAATAAACAAGCAAACAAAGTTAAGGGACATGCTGAATTTGGATTAAGATGCTTGGAAAATAATAAATCCTTCTATACTATAAACCTGAGGAATTTTTCCCAAAATTAATAATTACCAAAATGAAGCTTTCTTCTCCTGTCAAAGAGCAACTTTAGAGTGGCTTTTTGGTGCTGTTGTTTACTCTATGATTTTCCAACACCATCTGTACAAACCCTCTCATTTCAATGACTGCTGCAAATGTTTAAAAATGTTTTTAAAAAACTGTAATTGTAACTACATAAAATTAAGTGAAGTTTAGTGCTTACCTTCACAAATGTTTATATAAAAGACTGAAAGAGAACTTGGTATAATATAAAATATATGATTGTTTAATCAAGGATTTCATTTTTTCCAATCTATATTCTATACTGGATTATATCTTATTTGCCATAGTAGTAGATAACCTACCCTGGGAAATGTATGCGAACAAAAAGCACCCCTGTGGATTTTAGTAGCTTTCAAAACAGCTTTGAATACCATGTCTGTGAATCATTTGTGGCATATGATAGAGTTGGGGTTGATGGCCAGATAGATTTCAAAAAATTATTGATGCTATTACATTATTATTGTTTTTAGACCATTTTCTTATCTTATCTCACCGGGTTCTACCTTGTCCTTCATAATTTTTAGTGCCTTTGTTCAAGGAAGAAAACTTGCACTGCTAAAAATGCATGTGCATCTAAGGGTTTCTAGGTACCACACTATCATAGAACAAATCAATCCAGAGTTCTTGCTTGAGATACAAATGACCCATCTCAAATTAGTATATTTGGAACACTTATAATATGTGAAGACCAGGCATTTTGAGTAGTCTATATGCTGGAAAAGATAAAAGAAATGAATGACTAGCAGTAAAATGGATGGTGATGGGTACACCATTGAAAGACCTTAAGGGCCAGGTTGGAGACAGATTATTTTGTAAAATATCTATTTGTGTGGTCACTAAGAATAGACGTTGACTTAATGGTACATTATAATTAATCAGCTGGAGGGTAAGGTGTCAATCTGGTGGGAATTGTAGGGGCTATTGTGTTGAATTTTATTATTCAGTAATTTTGAGTTTCTGCTATAGACATTGTACTGTATTGTTGGGTTATACTGTGAACCACTAGGAGTTTTTTTTGACTGCAGTAGTTATAAATTCAATAAAGAACGCCCAGAAAGAAAATAGAAAACAACATAAATCTTTCTATATTGGACCCGTCATACCACAGTATCACTTGATAATCTAGCACACTTATAATGCTTTTGGATAATCTTCAAATTGGGTACAACATGAAAGAGTTGCAGTACTCTGGACATTATGTAGCAATGTGGATATTTGACACGATATTGGTTCAAGAACATTGATAACTGGTGTATTAAATTTAATTTAGCAAACAAATTACTTGCTACCACAAAGGACATTGAGAATCAACCAAAACATTCAAGCAATGAATCTGATATTTCAGGAACAGCATATTGCTTCAGAAGTCATTGAGTTTCAATAATTAATCCATGCTTGCCATTGACTTTCTGATTTTAATTTCAACATATTCATTAAGTTCTTAATCAAACTTAGGCAAGTGTTAGATGCAAAAAAAAAGCAACAGAGCTGAGTGTATATTGGCAATATCTGACTCCTAAACTCCAAAAATATCTCCCAGTGGTTTTAAGCAGATATATGATGGGGTACCAGAAGCCAGAAGCAGTCAGTCCATAATTTCTTCTGGGTATATTTTTATTTATTAATAAAGACTCAGAACTGGTGTAGAGTACTTTGAGGAGGCTTAAAACTAATGGGGGGGAACAAAAAAACCCTCTAAATTATTAGCCTGCAGGGCTTTATTGAATATGATCCTGCATTTTGCATATCCCCAGTCAGAAGGGTCTATAGCTTATAGATAGGGCACATTTTGTACAAGCAATAGGTTCCTACATTCAGTCCTTGGCATCCTTAGATGGGATGGGAAAGTCTCTTGCTTGAAAATTAGGACAACTACTAGTAGTATATCAATTAATTCAATCAATCAGAATAGAGCTGGAAGGAACCTTGGAGGTCTTCTAGTCCAACTCCCTGCTGAAACATAGAATTGATTAGATCAGTATCCTGTCTCAGCTTAAGCAATGTCCTATATGTAACCTTGTACCCACCCAGTTTTGATCCATAACACAATGTATTTTTCTTTTCATTTGACAGCAAGTATTTGTAATCCTTATAATTGTTATTACACAATCCTGATCCTACAGTGATGTTGGAACTGTCTTTTGCTCAGACCTGATACAAATGTGGCAGGGATGCAAAAATTATCAAAGTTCTGTTTAAATAACCAATAATCAGTCAGGCTATGCTGTGACTAAGGAGTTGAAAAGTTAATATTCCAATATCTATGGCTCCAGGAAAGCATACACATTAATCAGCAGATGTCAATACAAGGCTTCTATCTGCCAAATCATATTTTCTACACTGTTATTTCTTACCTGTTAATAGAAGCGCTATATGGGATTTGCTGCATAGTAGTAGATCATGTAAATACTTTTTCTGTAACTGCAGTATATTTCAGTGGATTGATTCCATTGCAAAGTATTTTTCAACATTTAATTAAAAACTGATTAATTTAATGGCTAATGTAGAATATAAATACATTTTAATTTGTAAATAAAATAGGGGTAAATCCTGTCAACTACATTGATTTGTGATGAGATATATGTCCAGCTTTTTGCTGATTAATATTAGACTCTGATTTTTGCCTCTTGATTTCCAACATTTTATATCAATAATTAGAGAGCTAATAATATTATTCTGAAAAAATATAGTTACAATAATTGATATATTTATTTGTATCCTGTCTTTCTTCCAGTAGCTCAGGACTGTGGATATATTTTCACTCTCCCCCATGCTCCCATAATGTGAGAAAGAATTTGATGAGCTGGTAATTTCAAGGTTCCCAGTTCACCATATGCAAACTTCCCTCCTGAATTTGCAGGGCTGGAATACTCAGTCCAGTGTATTTGTGTGTGTGTGTGTGTGTGTGTGTGTGTGTGTGTGTATGTGTGTACGTGTGTACATGTGTCTTGGGGGCTGTTTTACATTTTCAATGTTTAAAATACTCATTTTCCCCTTTAAAAAGTCAGCTCAAAATGGGCAATGTTGCCATTTTGGAACTAAGCTTAAAACACACCCCTCCAAAAAATGCAAAAACAGCTAGGCCAAAGCATAGGCCCTGACCACTCTGGTAGTTCATGATGTCATAAGTCTCACCTCTTGTGACTTCTAAACAAATTAAAAGGCAAAGTGTAACCCCTCTCACCCGAAGAAGGGTGTTCTTCTCTGGCCTTGGCTAAGAGGTTCTTACTAGCCCAAGTTACTCACTGAGCTTCATCACTGAGTAATTATTTATATCTGGGTCATTCAGATCACTGTCTAATCACATATTTAATGTGCACTTAATCTGCTAGTTAGATGAAGTAAACTTTTCCCCGACAAGAATGTAATGTATACAGCAACATAGGCAAAAAGAAATGGCTTGGTGAAAAAATATACTACTTTCAGGAGCAAATAAGCTAAACATCAAATCTGAAGACAGATGCTTTCTTTCACACTTTGTTTCTGGCTTCACCCTTATATCCTCTCCCTTTACTGCATGCTATACAACTGATCCTTTTGCACATGTAGGCAGAGTTATTTCCAATCTCTTTTAAAAGTTTCTCCATCTTAACAAAACAAACCAACAAGTGTAGAAATAGGAAAGCTACTTCAAAAACCTTCTTGGAAGCCTCTTAGCAGGATATAAATGTTATAAAAATAATGTATTAATACCAGACTATTCTGCTGAACCCCGCATACTCAAATGAAACTCTTATTTGATAACCTTCCTTTTCCCCTTAGCAGTGTGCCTTCCGTTAATAAGAAAAGTAATTCAAAGAAAGAATGATGAATAAAAAGCATGCTATTTAACTCATTCAAGCCTAAAATAAAATACAGTATCAAGTAAAAATTTTCTTTACTGTTTGTGTAAATCAGGAATTGCATTTTAAATGAAAAGCCCCCAACTGTATTTTAAACATATTTCAGTTGCAGACAATCTTATAAAATAAACAGTTTCAGTGAGCCGTCATTTGAAATTGGCATGCTAATTTTTAGAAAAGTTAACATGTAAAGAGATTGTTTTATTTTACGGCTAAATATATTTTTTACAGGATTATTCTTCACCAACATTTCCTTCATTGAATATGATAACAAAGCATAAATCAGGGTCACAAATTCATTCCTGCCCCGTGGGAGGAAGGGATTATATGTCAATAATCCTGTTAATAGTAAGCATGGCCGCTAAGCGTTTCACACTGCAGTAATTTGGTAAACTGAATTTGAGAAATTGAGACATCAAATGAAATTAATAAAATGAATATTTTTAGATTTCTTTATAACTGTCATTTGTTTGAAATTAGTGATTGTTAAAAAGGCACACTTACCTTGCCCAGAAATGCATTGGAGCAGTTCAGTAAATTATTTGATAGTTTCTTGCCTTTGTGTTTCACTCAAAATTCCTTCCTTAAAATATTGCAATGGTCAACTGGGTGCATGCTAAGTCTGGATTATTAACACTGGTCAACTATAAAGCCTACTTGCCATATTGGCCACGGTATAAAGTTATATACCATAGGGATTTGCAACAAATCAAAACCATATTCCCACGCCCCTTGCGTCTTCAAAATACTGTTCTATAAATGGCTTATAACCTGGAGACTATCACAAATCACATATATTTATCCAGCAACTTTGAACTTCTTTTAATCCCATGGTTCTGTTCAGATTTGCATGCTGATTTATACTATACAATTCTTAAACAATGTAATATTACATAGTATAAATCGCATCAAGCAAAATTTTGACAAACTATAAAGAGAAAATGTATAAGAA
>NW_015387637.1:214050-272223 GCF_001527695.2 Protobothrops mucrosquamatus
AGCTTCTTATTAAAAAAAAATACTGCATTCTAATTTGTCTGTTTCTTCACTTTGGTCACTTTGGTCAGCTGTTCCTCAGATTTAGCCAGTCCTGCTACACTTGGAGATCTTCCTCCCCTCGTTTTAATGAATGGAAGCCCCAAAAGCTGCTTCAAAAGTTTGTCCTGCATGTGATCAGTAGACTCAAGACCTGATTATATAAAAAGAGTAGACCATTTGTGCAGAACCTCTATCAGTATATGTTATTAGTAATATATTCCCAATCAAAGATACAGTAATATACAGTGGTGTGCTGGAGGCAGTTTACAAGAAGTGATTATTAAATTTTCTGGAGTTTTGCAAGCCAGTTGAGCAGAGCTGAGGTACGACATTTAGTATGCTGATTGACTGGTGGCTTGCAGCAAGGAACAGCAGGGGCTATGGAGACAGCAGAGCAGGTTGTTATACATGTTACCAGCACACCACTGGCAATACTGTCGATATCCCTCGTTGTCTCTTGCAGAGCAAGGTTGTGGAGCAACCAACTCTCTGTGCTGTGGTAATATGTGCTATGTATGTTTAATTTGGATGTTTTTATTGTTTTTATTGCTTTAAAATTCTATTAGTATTTGAATTGTAATATATTTTCTTCAGTTGCAAGAGTCATTGTCTGAGATGGGCAGCTATAGAAAAGGAAGGAAGGAAGGAAGGATATCAATTCTTTATAATATGCAATAAAAGACACATGCACTACATGTTTCTGAAATTTATTCTGAATCTTCAGTTACGGAAGAATACACAAGCCAGAATAGTTTTGTTTGACATTTGATAGGTGGCTATCTAATATGGCCTGCTTATTTGCCTTTAAAATCTTTATGCTGTCTAATTGTACTTGAATGAGCTAGATATATTTATGGAACTTTGGTATTTTAAAATTAGTATTATTTTTATTGTTTTTCAAATGTTTTATTGTTTTAATTATTTTATACTTTTGGAATTGTAAGTTACCCAGAATTATTGATTGAGATGGGTCGCTGTAGAAATTGAATAAATAAATAAATAGATTATTTTACTTGCTTGTTACAATTTTTGTATGCTGCCTTGACTTGGATGGAGCATTGGATTTGTTAACAATTACCAATTAAATGAATTACTTTGTGGGTAAAGCAAATCTGATTGGTTGCTAGATTAGAAGCACACTTGTTCTCATTAAGCATTGGGAGAATTTTAGAACAAAAACACAACAAGACTTCCTAGAAAGCCACAGAAAATTTAGATAATAATTCTTTGATTTTAAATCACCAAGCCATAGCTCTTAGTAGCTATTGTATTGTTATTGATTTAATTTTATTTGAAACAGTATTGTGGGTGAGAAATAATGTTAGTGGTTGTAAAAGCCTGCATCTAGCAATCCAAGATGGTAGAGTCAGACCCAATCTTTTCTCTGTTGTGATTGTTCATACTTACAAATAATGTTTTTACTTAGAGTATTTTGAAAAGATGATCCCCTGCTGCAGACTAAAACTACCTTCTACATTCTGAGGATTTTATCACTTCATTGCCACTTGAGGCAATATGTCAGCCTCAATTTCCTTTTATTACTAGGCTTCATGCACACAAATACATAGGCACTAGGGTGGAGTATGGTACTTGCCTCTGCAAGGAGGCTATCTACACAAATTTAAAGTTGAATAATGTCTAATAGCAGCATTGCTCTTCTTCTGGGACTACAGGAGTGTACATGCTTTGCGTGCAGAAAGTCAGAGTTGATCTCTGACCCCTGTGTTGGGGGGAAAAAAACAGGGGATAAGAAAGGCTTTGGTCTGAGAGCCACTGTCAGTCAGTCAGAGCTCAGTGAAAAACAGACTGACCTAATAGAAAGCAGCTTCCTATTACTGGAAAAAAGTATACCGGCATAGGCAAGATTTGTGTATTTATTATGAATTACCTAATATCTCATTTAGAGGCTTGTCCCAGAACTTAGAAAAAGGCCTTATCTGGTCCAGCACACTCAAAAAGAGACTCCAATCCTACTTGATGTCTACAGCCTGAGAGAGATTCAGAAAAATTAAGGGTTGCTCTATCATAGCCTACAACCAAAACAGTGTAATGATTTTTTGTTGTTGTTAATCATCACAGTAGAGTGAAATTTGAGTATAAGCTAGATCTTTATAAGGCGTCAAATTTTGTAAAAATCAGGTCATCAGTGAAATAAATGGTAAAACGAGGGTTCTCCCTCAAGCTGTAAGATTTCTTCAACCCTAAGACACTGTGACTAATAGTTGTCTATCACAAATCTTTGAATTCGTCTTAATGAATAATTAAAGAGACAATATACAAGTGAAAAGTTGTGATTTGTAAATCAGGTTGCAATCCAAATATCCACATTTATCTTGAAATGATCTTTATGGTATATAGCAGGACTTCTGAGTTAAGATGACAGCATTTAAATTTTGCTCCAATTTCTTTCTTTCTTTTTTATTTTGGTAGGGGGTAATTTGCTCTGAATATTAAGACATTGTAATATTTTCTTCTAATATTTATATTTTTAAACATTTTTATCTAATGAATAGGTTTTTGTAGCTATTTTCTGTAATTTAATAACTTTTTAACGTTGTTTACTAAGTATTCAAATGTAATTTGTTATCCATTTCTACATGTGACTGAAGGATGCCTGCCATCTTTCAGCAATGCCATTATATACTGCAATTATTTTATGATTTACTAGAATATTGATAGGATAATTTATTAGAACAGAACTTTATAAGTACATGTTTATCCTTAAAGGAACAATTAGATCTGTCTGTCTGTCTCTCTCTCTCTCTCTCTCTGTGTACTTTGTTGCTTCTTTCATTCACTATTGTTTTATTCTTTATATATGTCTGTGGCTTATTTTTACTATGTTATATTTCACCCAGAGAGATAAGATTGGAGCAGTTTACAAATATAGTAAATAAATAATCAGGTAAAAGCAAAGTGCTTGCTTAATTGTAGATGGGGGTCTTCCAATAGCATACAGCCTGGCAACATGCCATTGCATTCTGTGAAGGTTGTACTGATTTCAAAAGGTATGCATATTTCATGCAGGATTATATTCAGAAAGTTATAACTGAAAAAAAAAAATCCTTTTGTAGGCTTGAACTGTGAGCTTATGTTCGAGCCAATTTTTTTTAATGCAAATTATCAATTATGAGGGTCAATTAAGGATATGGGTTTGAAAAGCTAGTTACGGTTAAACTATATATTCTAATCAAACAAATTTTGCTTCAGTGGCTGCATGTTTTTATTTGTGTTGATATATGTGTTGTATGAAAGATACATACAATTTTCAACATCAAAGCAGTAGATGCTTTAATATTCATTACATAAATCTCAAGTTTCCAACTTTTTAGAACTGATTGAAGTGATGCATTTATAATAGATTCTAGATGGAAGAAGAAATACTTACATTAATGGCTCCTCTTCTCCTGTCCCCTGCTTGTACCCCGTAGGTGGAACTGACAGGCAGCAGTGTGTTTGACTATGTCCATCCTGGTGACCACGTGGAGATGGCTGAGCAGCTGGGCATGAAACTTCCCCCGGGACGAGGCCTTCTCTCGCAGGGAACAGCCGAGGATGGAGCCAGCTCAGCATCTTCATCTTCTCAGTCTGAGACCCCTGAGCCAGGTGGGAATTACAATCAGAATGAGTAGGTTGGTGGGCAGGACCTTAACCAAATAATTGAGCTCAAGTTGCTGGTGTGAAAAGATGATGAATAGGTTTAATTGTATTTAACAATTCAGGGCAGCTTTCGGTTCTAAGCAGTAATTAAATAAGGAAGAGGTTTGGAAATAAAGAGACATTTTAATAAGTATAATAGCAAAGCTCTAATTTTGGTTGAACAATGCATAGAGAAAATACCAGTCGATGTAGATTCTCTTTCAAATTATTGAAAAGGTTCAGGTTTCGTATCTCATTTTCTTTTATTGTTGTAGGAATTAGAAGTAATGCATTTATTTATTATTCAGGAAAATCTCTGAATAAGCTTTATGAATATGAGCTTGTGAAGAATGAAAAGTCTTGGGGACTTGTAGAGTTCTTAGTTCTTATTTTTTAACATCAGAAGGTACTTGAAAGATGTGAACAGATAAATTAAGGCTAAAAAGAAAACAGTAATGGCTACATTTTAAACTGCCTTTCCACCCTCAGTATTTAATTAGATCAATTGTATAGAGGAATGAACAGAGGTGACATTCCTCATTGGAATTCCTCCCAGGCCTCTTATAGACTTTGCATTCTGAATGTTCCCATTTTCATTGTGTTGTACTGATGATAATTTAAGTATTAGGGGAAAATCCATTTATAAATTAAACAAAATGACTTGATATCCATCAGTCCCCTAGTTCATCAAGCTGTTCAAACACGAGGAAGATTGGCTGGTCGGCCTGGGTCTTCCGAGAGCTCTGGTAATTAGATCTGCGAAGGATTTATTCTTTGCTGATTGGGGCTTTAAATTAATTGAAGTTCCACATTTGTGGTTTTGTCCTTTTTGTACTTTTTTAGAGGAGATATTTCATATTCTTGTGTGGTGGAGTGCTTGGCCAAGCAGCAGTAGTTTAAATGTTAATTTTTCTCATGAGAAGTTTAAGATTTTTAATGAAGTACAAAGGCTGATTTGAAGCCTTTTATTTGCTTGCTTGGGAAATTATTTTTCTACTATTTAAATATGTTTGTACTGTACTTGATCTGTTGTTTTGAAGCAAGCTCATAAGACAAAAGTATTTTATTAGTGATCATTTTATAAAGAACAGTAAACTAAAGCATCTATGTTGAGTATCATAACAACCGGAAAAATAATAGTGTATTTTTAAATGGAAGCCTTTCCAGATGGAAAAACTGGAAATTTGGGGGGGGGGGGATTATACAAACAATAATTATGAGGATATAAGGACAGATAAAACAAATTTATCTGAGGGGTCCTTGGTGCTCTCTGAGCTTGGTTGTTTTCTTGCAGACGTTTCATAACCCAAATTAGGTAACATCATCAGTGCTACACTGATGATGTTACCTAGTTTGGGTAATGAAACGTCTGCAAGAAAAAAAACAAGCTCAGAAAGCACCAATGATTCCTCATTTCAACCCTAAGCTATAAATATTCTCCTTTATTGATACAAATTTGTTTTCCAGTCATGTGCATGTATCCTCAGAAGCAAGCAAGCTAAACTCATTGTTGCTGACTTTCAAGTAAATTGGCATAAGATTTTAACCACATGCAGTATTTAAAATGCTAAACATTTAATTTGCCAAGCTATATAGAAGAAAATGCAGTAGGTTATTCTTGGCTATTGTGATTTTTTTTAACATTCTCTCTTTTTTCACTGTGGTTTTCCTTTGGAAAAAAAAGAAAAATCAGAGTAACTGGTTTTACTCTGATGACTATGCTGGTTCAGTGATCTATGTGCATATTTTAAAAAATACTGTGATTTGATATGATGGGGATTTTTCAAAGCATTTTGTAAGTTTAGCAGAGAACTAAATATTTATTATCTGTGAGTGCAGCATCTTACTGCAATACAAATTCATCTTCATCTGTGCTAGGATCTAAGTTCAAGAGATATTTGTTCCAATCTTCAGAATTTACATGGGTGCCCTAAATTCTTTATGAGCAAATGGGATCTAAATTTTACATGGTTTTTTAGTGTGCTTTCTCTCCCCAAAAATTCCACTTCATAGGATTTCTCTTGATCAATAGCACAACAGGATATTGTTTCCTGTTACTAGACAGGTAAAATTCTAGAAACAGAATAAATATGGTCTATAATATTGCATGGAAATAATTCCCATTATTTCCATGGAAATTGCATTCTGTAAGCAAGGATTGGAACTGCAGTTAAAAAGAGTTTCTAAAACGAAACAAACTTTATCACACTACCAGAAATACAACCTCAATTATTTTAATTCTTGATAAAGATAGTGTTGAAATGTTTGTTATAAATATGAAGGGCTCAATTTTTACCTCTGGTGGGAATTCTCATGGCAGCTCAGCTATTTAACCTTTCATTCTGATCTGCGATTCACACATGATTTTATTTTCAGAAAATTCTGTAACCCCAGCTCCCACACATACCGTGACACTTAGTCTCCTGCCAAACTTTTTCGATTTACTTTTGATTGTCGCAGTGTTAACCTATTCCTCCTTGAGTTGATCTTTCCTTTGCTAGCAATGTTTCAAGCAGATCCCTTCTTATTTCCTCTCTCACTTTTCTTCAAACTCCCTGATTTCTTCATCCAAATATCATATTGGTTCATTCTGACTGGTTATATTGTAGAATTCCATGAACAAACGAATCCAGCCCTCTTCTACTCTTTATGTTATGGATTTGGCATTGATGTATCTATCACTTTCCATTGATCCTGACAATCCACAAGCCTGGAAGTGACATCTTCATCACCTAACTCGAATACCAGTTTGGTCATTCAGTAATAGCTCTCATCAAATCTTACTGGGACAACCTCAAAGTGAATTTAGTTCTGTAACTATCTCTATGACATCTTTGAATCTATTTATTTATCTAAAATATAAAGATTAAATATCTTTGAAACTAAATCTGAAAATATAAAGCATGTCTCCTGGCAGTCACTTTTCCAAATTATCTATCTGTCTGTCTGTCTGTCTGTCTGTCTGTCTGTCTATCATCTATCTATCTATCTATCCATTGATCCTTCCTTCCTTCCTTCCTTCCTTCCTTCCTTCCTTCCTTCTTTCTTTCTTTTTCTCTTTTCTCTTTTCTCTTTTCTCTTCTTTCATCATATATCTCTTTAAAACTTAGTGAACACTGTGAATATTGTGCTCCTTATATAAATTCTTGAGAAGGATTCTCATTTTAGTATTCCATTGACAAAGAACAAACTAGATGCTAGATTTAGCTAAACACTTTTCACCAGTACGAATACCTGATAGAAATTGCAAAAAAGTTATCTTTTTAAAAAGCTTCTTACATCCCTAAAGAACCATTAGCTAGAATTTCTTATCTTAATAGCACAAAAATATGTTTTTAAAGTTTGCTGTTCAGTGCATTATCATCTCTTTAACTGTTTAATTGTCTCTGTTAGAGACAGTGCTTAAAATGTGTGTATAATTTGAGAAGATGGGAGAAAGGATATCACCATATTAGTATGAAAATGAAACAACTACTAGGTATGGAATTTTTCAGAAAGCTTGATGTGTTCAATGTACCATTACTAAATGACTGAAATCTAAATAACATTTGGCATTGTAATAGAAGGAAGTAAGTGACTAAGCTAACCTACGATGCAGTGGTACGGCACTATAATAAGAAGTATGTTTCTTCAAGCAGACAATTCTTTGATTGTCTTGTTTAAATCATCTGGGAAAAACTCAAAAGAGGCTTTACCAAAAAGAAAAAAAATGTGGTAGACATAAAATGAAAAAACCTAAAACCATGCTGAGATGGGGTTTCAATTGGGTAAAGACTGAGGCATGCAAATAACTTTACTTACAGAAAGTATTACTGGTCTGAGGCATGTAATTTCTAGTCTGCACTTGAAATGTCACCCTCCATATCATCAAGTAATTTTTTTATCGAATAAACAGTTTTTCTTTTAATCTAAAAACTGAACAGCACAAAAGATTGCCCATTTAGTGCATGATATTTGAACATTCCGATGTAGAATCTCTCCAGCAGATTCCCCGGACAATTTAAGCTTGGAACCTCTGGACCATTCTGACTGAATGGTTAATTTACTTTCCGCATATCTGCTTGTGTCTTTTCATTACTTTTAATGGTTCTGCAGGCTTGGGATTATGATTGCTGTACTCTCCTTTTAATAAATTCATTGTAGCTGTTGTTAAGTGCTCAGTAAATGAAAAACCAGC
This sequence comes from Protobothrops mucrosquamatus, assembly GCF_001527695.2. NCBI lineage: Eukaryota > Metazoa > Chordata > Lepidosauria > Squamata > Viperidae > Protobothrops > Protobothrops mucrosquamatus. The sequence continues at coordinate 221,906 of NW_015387637.1, forward strand.
CATTTTCAAAGACACTGAGTAAAAAAAAAAAAAGGAAATCTATGTCATATTACTGAGGAATAGGAGCAGCAGTTCAGATTTTTTAATGCAGCATTTCTATTTGCATAATATTATTAAATTACTATTATTTTTATACTAAATAAAGTATATATGATTTCTGCAGTTGTAGAACTGTAGAATATGTTTTTTTGTCAAGAATGATATATTTTACCTGTGTCTGAACTGAGTCAAGACAAGGGATTGTTGGAATTTATCAGAAAGGTAAGATCTCTTAAAACTAGAAATCAACACTACAACTTTGCAAAATATATCAGAGAATACTTAGTTGAAGAATAATTATACTAGCATATTAATGTCATGAAATCTTTCCATATCGTCTACAGCATTTTTCTGAAGTTCTTTGAGGAAAAGCCAAGAAATATACATAGCAAATGTGGATCTCATAGGATATAACTGAGGGCTGAAGTTAGTTCAAAATGTCAAAAGCATGTTTAGCTGTTTGGTGAGAAAATGCTAAGGCTGATATGACTGACTCATTATATTTATGATCATGCAAGAATATAAAGATACATCACAGTTAAGCAAATAATAAGCATATTCAATGCCTATAGAGCAGTGTGCCTCATTGTAGAAGATCTCAAACTCAGATGATCATGAAGATCATGTGAGGACTAGTTCATTAGACCAATAGCTGCATCCCAACTTTAACTAATGCAGATGACTCTAGTTAGTCAAAGATGAAGAAAATGAAGAGTACCACATTATAACATTAAATGTGAATTCATTAAATATAAATTGATGATGAAGCAGGGCTACTTTTTCATCATTTTTTCAGCCTTTTACAGGCAGAATTTTTCATTAATTTGGTTTGGTTCTGTTGTTGAATACCAATATAAAATCCTTGAACTTAATCATCTGAAACTTGGCAGGATTTATCTCCTTGGAAGAGGTGACTATGCCTGAAAATTATTCCCAATTCTGCCAAGAAAGAAAAATGATACAGCATTGACAATTTGCAAAGGAAAAAAATGTTTTGTCTTTTAATTTGGCACATGTCACCTTCTCATAAAAGGTTATAATGCCTGCAAATTTAGCTCAGTTTCAAATTAGCATTAATCAAAAGCAAGCTAAAAATGATTAAATAAATACATTCTGTAGCACAGAAAAATGCAATTGCCATTTGTTTTCCACTTAATGATTCACGGGGAACATAGAGGTTTGAGATTTCTCACCACATCTGAAATATCAACCCAAGCCTCACCTAATTTGTAGGGCCATCATGAATGAAAAGTGGCCAGTCTGAAAGCAAAAACTGGAATTATGAGCCTCACTGAGGATATAAAGGTGTAATTTGGTGCCCTTAATACAGTGGTTCTCAACCTTTTTAATGCCGCGACCCCAACCGGTCATAAGTCGAGGACTAAACTGGTTGTAAGTCGAGGACTAAACTGGTCGTAAGTCGAGGACTACCCAACCGGTCGTAAGTCGAGGACTTTCCCTGCCCGGGAGCGCCGCACATGCGTGGTTCCGCCCCCTGCGCCGGCCGAGGCGTAGCTGGCAAGCAGCAGAGACGGAGCAGGCTGACCACCAGCTGGCCCAGCCCAAGGGAGGTAAGGCACCCGCCGGAAAAGGGAAAAAAAATGGCGGACAAAAAAATGGCAGACAAAAAAAATGGCGGACAGCCTTGCTTGGCGACCCCCGTGAAATGGTCAATCGACCCCAAATGGGGTCCCGACCCACAGGTTGAGAACCACTGCCTTAATACATGGAAGGAAATAGACTAGTGTTTTTCAAACATGGCAATTTGAAAATGTGTGGATTTCAACTCCCAGAATTCTATGAATTGAAGTCCTCACATCTTGTGAGTTGCCAAATTTGAAAAATACTGGAAAAGACCACCTTTATTCCTCCATCCAGATACAGCTCGTGGGTGAAGAACAGCCCTGGATAGAAAAATCTGCAGAGAATGTAGCAGTTTTTTCACCATAACTTCAAATAGCACAGAGCACCTTTGTTCCTCCTGCTTTGGGCAGGGATGTTTTACTCTCCTCTCTATTGGAACATGCTTTCATCCTATCAACCTGAACAATGCTGAATTCACCTAACTCTCCCTGCTGCCTTCCTCTTGGCTGGGGTGGATGAAGAGAAGCTGTTGAAAAGGAGAAAGTCACTGATAGTGAGCAGGGACTACCACCTGCCTGCTGCCAGTTGATTTTAAACTCTATCCCAGAACTTCTTTCCACCTGCAGATGATCAAAGCAAGGCTGCCATCATTCAAGACATCTTTACATTCTCAGCTACTAGGAGAGGTCCAAGAGAATGATGGGAAAGGAGAGTAGAAGTGGGAATCAGCAGCTTCTTTAAGCAAAGCCCAGCCGTCATGAATTGGGAAGCATGTAGAACACTATCCCTACCCTAGTAGCAGGTACAACGATGCATTCTTGGTGTGGTCTACTTTGCTGAGCCAGCAGGTTGTTGACAAGCACCATCCTGAGCTATGACAATGCATTTATGCAGACTGCACAAAATTGCTCGGAGGACTTAATGGAGGCCACAAGACTACCAGATTGTTCAGAGGGCAATGAGATTATAGCTGCTGTCTTGATAGGATGAGCACTGCAAAAGACATGACCCACTGCTTCAGTTTCCTCCATTCCACATGAGCAAAGATGCCCCCCCCCAAAGGGAATATCTTGATTCCTTCACATAGAATGCTGTTTCAATTTCACAAGGTAACTGGTGGGCTTGAAACACTTTAAAAAACCTCCCAGAAGTTTTATATACTGTATGACAAGAAGCTCAAATTTAGTTGTTCACTAATGCAAAAAAAGGTCATATTCGTCTGGTTTGTCATTTCGGTGTCTATTGAATTAAATGTTAAGATATTAACAACTTTAAGATATTTATTAAAAGTACTATCTCTATGGGTGATTTCAAGTTGCGGATGATATTCTGAGAAACATGCATATATAATATATCGATTTCTAAGGATTCTGTACTTAATGATTTAGACACCGTGTATAGCTTATCTCACAATAATTCTTGATATTCATGAATTTTCTATTTTTTTCCTTTTAAATCTATTTTGGGGATGTGCTTCTTTAATGAGACTGAAAATTAGCAAATAGAATATGGGGAATCAATACTTTCAGACAAAATACTATAATTTTAACCAAAAATGTAAAGCCAAAAGTAAACTTTGGCTTCAACCTGTGGCTCACAAATGGCGTTGGTTGCTAGTTTGCTTCTGGGTTCAATTGAAGTGCTAGTTTTGATCTTTAAAACCCTACATGGCATGGGACCTGGAAATGCTTAACTAAAAAAAAATGGATTACCATTCATCAGAGATGTTTTAATAATGGACAGTCTCCAAAGTCCCTTCAATCTTTATGTTACGTGATTCTTTGATTTAGTTGGGTTGTGTAGATCTTTAAAAAGATGCTTTGGGTTCTTGGATACTCAAGCAAAGCACTCCCTCAATCCTATTTCTCAATCCAATGCTTATAAGAGTAAAGCAAACAGGAAGCATTGCTTTGTCTCTCTTCTGAGACCTCTTCCAGCAGCACAAAATAACACAGAATATCATTGCAAATTAAAAAGTGTTATAATATAAATAGCTATACTGTAAGCAATCTTCTGTCCAGGTATGGGGTTAAGGGCTTTTCCCTCTGATAGCAGTGACTTTTCAAATGAATGAGTATGTCAACTGTGTGTCTCAGTTAAATATCACTGTCCCCAGCAGGATAACTACTATTAGTCTGCTATAGGTAAATCAGTTGAGACTTGTATTGCAAGTAACCAACAATGTACCTTAATCAATTGGAGGAATTGCTTGAGACCAGCAATAGGTTGACTCCTATCCAAAAGGATTATAACTTAACAGAAGGCAGTGGGGAAGTGCCCAAAATCAAAATACTATTCCAGATAATATAAAGGTCTTTTTAAAAATTCTTGCTTAATCACAGGGCATTATTCTTTGCAGTTTAGTAGAATATGAAATCAAATATAACTGTGTTATTATAATCAGTATGAGACAACATCCTTCCATTTCTTAATGTAAATTTTGTGCTCATGGAACATTTCCAGATGGGAACAGCCCTGGGGATCTGAGTTGTTTATTTTTACAACATGCTACAAATTAGACGAAATAATGCAGATTTCCTCCTGATGTTCCCCCAAGTTCTTTCAGTGCTGAAGTACAAAAGTTGCCTTACCCATTATAGGGAAAAAGTAGCTCTAGCTCCCTTCTTGTAGATTTTTCTGATTAAACTCAAGAACTGAACTTTTTCATTTCATTAGATATGAGCTCAACAAACATATATTTTCATATACAATGTATTTGTTGATATATACCAGCTATTATATCTGACTAGTATCTAACCAATAGAATACTTTAGATACACAGTCTACCATATATAAATTATGATGGAAAAACTGCTGCTCTAAATACAGGTTAGATTTAATGAAATTATCTCTTCCACCAAAATAAAGAATTTTAAAGCATCTATTAGAAGAAGGCATAAAATTTCTGTTACTATGAATAAGGAAGTAAAGATCAAAATGACGCTTAAAAATAAACAAACAAAATTACCTAGCCATTTTTTACAAATTCTTAAAGAATTTACACAGATCAGTTTAGAATTCCAACATTTCATAACATGATTTTTGTTTTAAATTGTTTTTAAGAGTTGAGTCATTATGTGGCTTTTTGCTAGCTTGTTCTCAAGTGTCAGAAACAAATGACTTAAGTGTCCTACAAGACAAATGTTCTTTAATCGCCTAATGCACTAATCTATACTTAACCTAAGTCCTAAATTAAGTATCTTACAAAATATAACTTAATCAAGAAACAACCATCAATCACATATGAGTTTGATGAACAGATATAAGAAACCATTGACTGGCAGACAGTTGTCAGTATTGAAGAAGTTGCATCCCTCATTAAAAAAATAGCATGTTTCAGTTGTGCACTGGTAATAGAATTTTAAAGGAAGATATACAATGATCTCATATTTTCACTGAAATTATTTCCCCCCCATTTGCTCTAGCTCATCAAGGGTAACATAAAAATGCAGATCAGGCAAAAACATAATCCTCAATTTGGATCCAGCAGTTTTTATTCTGATATGTTTTTCTGGAAATATTAAAATTTATTATAGTTTAGTTTCCATTAAAGTTTAATGATGATGTGTGTAGTGAAGCCTATATTGTGTCTTCATTTTAATTTTGTTTGGTTATTGAGTTCATCATCTGCTCAGGAATTTCACATCCACAGAAAGCAGTGCCATGGACAACAACAACAACAACAACAACAAAGAAATAGCAAAGATGGCATGTACAGATAGTGCAGCTCTCAAATTATTTAGAGTATGACCTCAGCTGGGTTGCTAAAGAAAGTCTTTCTATACAAATAAAAAAAAGTGGTAGCTGTGGTTGGATTTTAGATTATAATTACTGAACCTCAGATTGCAAATGAGAGTTATGCTAATATCTTATTCTCTTTCTGTCCCCTTCCCTTCCAGAATATTTGACTAACATAATTTGTCCTTCTCTCATTTGGTACCTTACAGAATACAAAACATATTGTTCTATTTGTACTTTTGTTAATTTTTAAAAATAATGGTCAATGGACTAGGACATGTACAAGAAACCCAGAGCACCCAGTGATATCATATCCTATATGTTCGGATTATAAATATTAATTTTAAGAGAAAATGGAAGGAGACTCAGGGCTATTTATAGTAGTAGCCGCATACTGTATATAATGCCCATTCTTTCTGGAATCTCAAATGTTGCAATATGCAATGTTTTCACCCAATTCTATATTAAGTATAAGTCATCTATTTAAGAGCTTTCAAAGTGACTGGCAATTCTATTCTGATTTCCAAAAAAGCTGTTTACCACTCTGTTGAGGTAATGGATTTACTAATCCATCAGAGCCAACTGATCGATAGTTCAGTTCTGAACAACCATGGTATATTCTAGAGCGTCACAAAGTGTATCAGTTTCTTTAATGTACAGTGTTGGGAGCTATACAATTTGACTGCATTAGGATCCTCTTTTATGGCTGGAAATGGTCTCTTGTTTGTTGAACAAGGTAATGTATATCTGAAGCATCATATCATTATACAGAAATGTTTTATTACATATGAATTATAGAGAAACCCCACATAATGTAGAATTCACTATTTGTTTTCATTAAGCTATCTCTGTCCCACCATGCCCACCCTCAACAAAGGACTAAGAGCATTCTCACAGCTATGATTTTTTTCCCTTGGTTTCCTCTAATATAGGCAGAAAAAAACATTAGTAAACCCACTGGGATTTTTTCTCTCATGGCTTTAAAGTTCTAAGGAAGAGATAAGAGCCAACAGCAAATAACTGGATTTAGAATAAACTGAGAAATTATCACACAGGCCTTTCCTCTGCCACAATTTGTCAAATCTGCTGATAGGAAACAAATTCTATTCATAAAGATTTTATTTGGGGGGGCTCTCTTGTGACTTGGTAGCAATTCAATTATAGTTTTGTGAGATAGTGAGCCCGGACAGGGAATCCAGACTGACAAGAAATATGACAGGACAGTTACAGAGTGTTTATGCAATTAAACTTTCACTGACAATACCTGCAGAATGATGAATGCATGGGCGGAGGTATTTGTGCACAAGCAATGCCCCACAAGTATTACACATTTTTCATTATTATACAACTGTTCAGCCCTTGCAAGAATAGCCTGGAGTGTCTTGGAAAACTGCTCTCTTTTTCAGCATGTTAGCCAAATGTTTTCTTTTCTTTCTTTTCCTTTTTTCCAGTGGGTTTAAATGTGCCAGGTGATAAAAGAACATCTATTTTAGTGAAATGTTTCTACAAGATTAAGATTTAGCATGAGTTTGACACATATTAATTTTGAATTCTTAAACAGGCTTTATTCTTTTTCTACCTGAAACTTTATATCATTTCCAAACTGAATGGATATTGCATAATTAAACTGAAAGGTTATTCATTTTATGCATATAAGTGCAAAGGGCATCATAAATGTGGGGTTCTACTGATTGTAGATTAAGAAAGAAAGGAAAAACTTAAAAAGCCTTTTGTAGTAAACCACAAAAGCTTATAGACTAGATTAATATGGTTAGTTAATCATCCCTATTATAGTGTGTCTGTCTTCCAGGGATATATAAAATCAGAAGGCTTATTTGAAAAGCACTAAAAGATTATGCTTAGTTTCCTGAGATATTACAATAGTCATTTTCAATTTTCACTTGTAAAGTGGCTAGTTTGTTTTTGATTTTTTTAAAGCATACTTCTAACGTGTACTGATCTGGATTAGTCTGTTCATTAAAAAAATATTTTGTGGAACTTAGTTAATTTATACCAGTCTTATCTGTCTTTTTTCAAAGGGGTGAAATTATAGACGAAAAAAGGTGCTATTGTAATGAGAAATCATATCATACAAACCTAATCTACACATGACTAATGCTTTGAGTTTATGTAGACAGCACATTAAATAATGTCTTTCACAAGAGCAATTAGAAATATGTGCCAGATCATATTCCTTAAACTTGAATAGCACTACTTAAAATGCCCCAATTATTCAAACTTATAAATCTGTTAAAATCACTTTGATTATATTACAATGTTTGAATAAAACATTGAAGATGGCCCATATTTTTGGTGGACGTATATTCAGGAATGCTTCTAAATTCCAGTCATTAGAGAAGCTTTGATGCAAATGTTTAGTATTTTCTCAATAGACAATTGAGGGCACTGGAAGAGGATGAATATCTTAATGTTCACCAAAAATTATATCCAATTAATTCAACAGGGTCTGATGTAGTTGGAAATGCATGTTTTCATACATGAATCATCAGCTGAACATATGGAAGTGTTCATATGTGGAAGATTACTGATCCTTCTTAATAAATTAGCTTAATAATTTTAGCTTCAGGTTGTAAATAATAGTATTAAAACTAAATATGAAAAGAATAACCATATATGTTGAACCATATCGGAGCTGAGCTATAGTTTTCAACTATTTAAAAGATGCAAATTGTCATAGTTTAGAGTGTGCTGGGAAGTCATGCCTCTGTGTTGTCATTTATATGTGAATAAATAATATGAACACAAATATTGGTGGCAATTTCTCAACCTCAAGAAATATTTTGCACTTATTGTACAACCAAAATGCTTTTTACATGGACAAAATATGCAGCCACCCAGCCACTACTAACCTTGAATATAATGTATAATGTATTTTAAAATATATTTTTTCTTGAAACTTTTTATTTTTCATATAAAACTGATACCTTTCCGTCCCAAAATTGTTTCCACATTACTTAAATGTTGAAATTGCATGGCTGTGTTCCTTTCTTTTCAAAAAAACAGACCTAATCCTGTTAATTCAAAGTGAATAACAAACAGGACTAAGACTTTTCCCAAGTTGTTACATTTATTCAACCTGCTTGTGTTTTGTTCTTCATCATAATTATTTCCAAGTCAAATCTGTGCTGATTTCCTTGTGGACTTACATACCTCTGACTAACTTAAAGAATTGAGCTGGGATAATTCAGACTATTCCTTGGGGGTCATGTTCTCTGTTTTTTTCCAAGGACATTTTTATTACAAAGCTGATGAAATTTGCATATTAATTCATTTCTTTCAATTTTTTAAGATTAAATGTTGTCAACATGTATCAGTGCAAGGCTCTGACAGTGCTGATGAAATGGGTCAGTCAAGCTTGAACATTTAGAGTAATGCAGCCATCTGCAACCTCCAAACCCCTTGTGTAGTTTAGTGCTACCAATGCAACTTGATTAAAAAAAACTTTTATTCAATGAAAGATATTGAAACATTATCTATAAAATGATATGTGATATTGTTGCCATTTGTGACAGCAATATATGCTGTCGTATATTTGATAATGGTTCTAAGTATCTCCTTGAGGACTTGAAGTTAGTGGGCTTGTCAATCACAATTAAACTTTAGTAGGGAAAGTTAGACTCTTGCTGCTCTATAAACATAGATGTACTATACATGCATTCACAAGTATAATGTAAAACAATACTTTTAACCTTACCAAACTTTGATGATATTACACTGAGCTTAATCTCTTTTTGAGGGCTTTCACTGTTTAAACAGCAGTGTTGAATTATTAGAGTTAGTTCATCACTGTATTAAAATATTACCTTATTTTGTTATTTGTATTTACGGTAGCCTACTTTCAAGATTCTGGATGTCTTAGAACTATAAAAACATAATAATAATAATAATAATAATAATAATAATAATAATAATAATAATAATAATAATAATAATAATAATAATAATCAGTCAAAGCCACAGTTAAATTAACATGCGTACTTCTTCCTAATTCAAGTTAAAGCACCAAAGGCTCCAGAGAACCACAGTTTTAGAGCTCCATTTAAAGGATGGGGATGATTCCCATGGGGGGGGCGTTCCAGAGCGAGGTGGATGTTACCAGGACTACAATACATTTTGAATTATTGTTTTCAAATATATTGATTACTTTTTTCAGTGTACTAAAGTTTCTTATCTCGGTTTTGAGCTACTGATACCCTTACATTATTATTGGTTTCTGTGTAAGCTGAGTTTCTACTTTGTTAGTATTTCTTTAGAACTTTAATGTTTAATCAAATGAGGACAAAGTCAACATGCTTTGCATATAGGCGCTACTGCTGATTTTGTGCACACTGCCACTTCCTGCGTGGATGCAAATCAGTGTAGCTTTATTTGCAACAAAGAGATATTTCTAGTAATTAGGAATACAGGGTTTAAAACAATAATTGGCTACACTGATAGAGTTGAATTAATCAATTGTTGAATTAAAAATATTTTGATTTGCTTCCTATTTTTTCAGAACCAGGTTTTAAATGCTTTAAAGCTGCAATCTTCGATCAGCTGGGAGTAAGCCTCACTGAATTTCATAGCTTTGAATAGGAATGTATAACAATGTTATTACTTATTACAAATAAAATCACATATACACATAACTGATAACTAATATTTCTTTCTCACAGTCTTTTTGAAGGTGTTGTCTAGTACTGTCTTTTGTAAGGTTAGATCTAATAAAGTTTTGTTTCTCTAAATACAGAAGTCAAAATCCATTACTGGGTGGATTCCAGTGACATTCTGACTTTGGAAATCTTTTTCCTTATTGACTAAATTAAATTCCCCTTAATTCTGCAACTCTCCACAAATTCCAAATCTGTTGCAAAGGTCGTCTCAGTCTTCGGTAACAGATTTGAGCATATGATTGGAGAATCCAGAGGCAGGGAAAAGAACGAAAGTCCCATTGCACTAATAAAAGTCTGACAGCATGACATTAGATCCACTTATTATTTATGCTCATATACACATTCATTTGATGAATTAATCAATTAATCAAGAAAAAATCATATTATTAATCAGTTGACAGTCCTATTAATAATCTATGAGCCTAGTCGTAGAGAAACTGTGTAGAGAAAAGATCACTCATTCAGTTCCTCAGTAATATACTTGAACAATTAAGCTAGGGAGTTTTCATGGATCCCACAACTTTCTTTCAGTGCTGTTTCTCTGTTATGTTCATTTGAACTTTCTGCAAAAGTTCAGAAAGCCCATGACAGTTCACTGAGGACATTTGTTTTTATTTTTGATCTCCTAGCACTAGAGCAGTAGATTTGAGCATGACTATTCTTCTAGGTTAGTTGCATGCGTAGAGCATTTTAAAAATGCATATCTTTTTAACAGGACAGTTAAAAAAAAGAGTTGTTAAGTATTTGACTATTAAATATTTTTATTTCATGATAACATATATCTGGATTGTATCTACATTCACATATAAAAAACAGAAGGAGAACTGCACATATACAGAATATTGCATTGGAAAATCAAAATCTGGCTTCATATTGTAGACTTTGAAAATGTCAGTTATGAAATATTTAAACCTTCGACTTTCGGTTATAAAATTTTAATTTCGTGAGGTGCTAGCTGGCCAATTGTTCAATACTTGTCATACTACAAATCTATGGTTATCAGCTTCTAAACTTTAAACCAAATTAGTGATTCTGTTAAAACTAATTTACACTGACTTGTCAGATACACATACATACTATAATTTGTTGTCTATTTCTGCATTATAAAAATAAACTATAAAGGGGTCAAATAAAATACACAACTCACAGTTATGTTTTACATGAATCATATCCAGTTAACTGCCATATGCTATATTACAAAGGCAATCAGAATCATTCAGCTCATGTGTGTATTTATTTGGACACCAGCCTTTGTTATTGTTTCTGTATATATTCCTAAAGAAAAATTCTGAAAAGCCACATCTTTTGTAAGTACCCATTAAGATCAGGGAAGCATTGGATGATTTTAATATAGACCTTAAGGTAGTCCTCGACCTAGGACTGTTCATTCAGTGACCATTTAAAATTACGCAGACATTGAACAAAGGGAATTATGATCCCTGCCTAGGTTATATGGCTGTTGCAGTTCACCTGTAGTCACATGATAAAATTTTTTGATACTTGACAGTGCATCTCCCCTTACAGTCACGGGGACATTGCAGTTCCCCTCCACCTAATAATAATAGTAGTAATAGTAGTAGTAGTAGTAGTAGTAGTAGTAGTAGTAATAATAATAATAATAATAATAATAATAATAATAATAATAATAATAATAGTTGGAAGGGACCTTGGAGGTCATCTAGTCCAACCCCATGTTCAGGCAGGAAACCTATACCATTTCAGACAAATGGCTGTCCAGTCTCTTCTTAAAGACTTCCAGTGTTGGAGCATCCACTGCTTCTGGAGGCAGGTTGTTCCACTGGTTAATTGTTCTAACTGTCAGGTAGTTTCTCCTTAGTTCTAGGTTGCTTCTCTCCTTGACTAGTTTCTACCCATTGCTATATCTCCCCCATCTCAGCTGCCCACCTGGCCCACCAGTATCCACAAAGCTGCTGCAGCCCTGGAGACCTCAGCATGGTCCTTGTCTATTTCTCCCCATCCCAACACGCATGGGAGGTCTGAGCCCTCTCTTTGCCCCACCATGCCCGTGAGGCCTGGGCTCCCTCCTTGCACCACCACATCCTGGTTTACTAGCTAGAAGGCTCTTTAGCAAGCAATTGTTCTGCAGGATAGAATGGCTTTTTTCTGGCCAGAAAGCTAGTGAAGGTGATTGTTCTGAAGGCTAGAAAAGCTCTTTCAGCAGCTGCCCAGGCCTCCCAGCCACTGGCAGGTTTTCGTGCACCTGTGGACACTGGGCCTCCCCACACTGTTAAACCCCCACACACACACACACAGAGTGGATAGCTTAACAATCTCAATTGAGAGAGCACGGATTGTGGTAGTTGAGCAAAACAGTCACATGGCCATCTCAATGACAGCTTTGTTCAACAGCTTAGATTCCAGTCCCAATTGTGGTTGTAAGTCAAAGGCTGCCTATATGCCATATGAGGATTGGGGATGTGTAGTTTTCTGTTCCAGAACTTTAAAAAATGTCTCCAGATTATGATAGGGAATCTACCTTTATTATTCATGGAACCAAAGTAAAAATTTCTGTCAGAGGTTTTTCTCTTCTTGTCCTTAACTCCAGGAATATTGGAGGTTAAGGATGAGGAAATGTTAGACATAATTGGTAGAAGAGAATGCAGGAGGAAGAGCATGTTATAGATTTCTTTAGAAAAATTCATCTTTGTATAATTCATACCTGTAGTCTAAAATACAAACAATGAAAACTAAGAGTCTATGAAAAATGTATTACAGTATGGATAGAACAATCGCAGAAGAAATTTATGAGCAAATGAAGTACCCCATAGAATTCGGCAGTTTATTAGAAATTTAAGTGAGCTACTTTCATAACAACTCAAATTGTAAAAGCTGAAAATGTGGTACTTTTAAAGACAGATTTGATGAATGAGTATGAGTACTGAACTAGAACAAAAACCATGCACAATTCAAGATACATAAAGAGTACTTCTGGGATTCAAGTAGATTGGATTTAATTTTTTCAAATGCCTAACTTCCTTTCAAAGATAGGAACAATAATTTCTTATAAGCTAACATTTGCAATGTCCATTAGTAAAAGAGGCAGACAAATCCCCCCCAAAAACCTGGGTTGCATCTACCAGCAACTGTGCTCCCACACATGTCATAATATCCAGGGTCAGTTTATTTGAAAACATATTTCTACACAAACTATAGATTTTGAATAGTGAGATTGGCAGCATGTACAATAAATTAAATATTCAATAAACTGTATTGTATACATAGTATACATAATTTATATAGCATAAACCTATATAAAGAACTTGGACCTCAAATGTAATTCTCAGATTTTGAAAAAGTCAAGACTCATTAAGAGAAAAAGAAACACTATGATGCCTCATGAAATAATTTTATTCAATTCATAAAATTCTACATTCATAATTAAAAATTGTATTATTCCTTTGTTTAACATAATAGTGAATCAGAGTGTTTCAGTTTAGCTTACAACTTTCCTACCCTCCATCCATCCAGTTTGACTTTTCTTTATCAGACTTTATATGTAATTCAACATATTATCATGGGTTGTAAAAAGTTTTTTAAAAGACTTCTACAGTTCGTTAACATAATGTTCATCTATTTTTAGTTTTGTCTACAATACAGGCAAGAAAGAGAGGAAGAGAATTCCACTGTTCAGCTATTTCAAAGGCCATCTTAAATCACTGACATAATGGCAGATTTTGAAATCTAGGCATTCATCATGATAATTTCCTGTTCACATCCCCAGAGCTGATGCAAAAATGCAGGCAGCTGTGTTGATACATTATATGTTTCTGTATTTGTTTATAATGGGTTTTAATTGCCCATTCAAAACCAAGCCAGCCCAGAATGTGTTGCATTATCACCAGAATAACTATCAATAATGTGGCTGGAAGGAATGGTTTCTCTCTCAACTCAAGTTTTCAGCTAAGCTGAGAGGGAAAAAGGAAATCTGTTCCATGAGAGACTGTTACCATCTCTGCTTTAACTATTGCATGAAATACTCGCCTGAAATTATGAAACGTCTACATGAAATATTTCATCCACGTCTCCACAACATATTCTTGCTTTTCCAAACACAGTTCTACTTTGCAGATGTACAAGTGGATAGATGTGCCTCTCACTGTTTTCATATTATAATATTAATCACAAATGGGTGTAATCTAAAAATTGGCCTATGCTGCAGCAATGAGGTGCTTGAAACAGAAATTGGGGAGTACTGCTGCACTTGAATTTGTGCACAGCTATTATTCCATTAAACAAACTATGAACACAGATGCCCTTTTGGATCTCCTAAATTCCAAGTTAACACAGTAATCAGTTGGTTATTTCTCCTATATAAAACTTGTATAAACCTAGTAAACCCTTGCCCTAATGGCACATTTATACTTATGTTTATTATCCTATCCTTTTTGTAGTGTCCTTTAAAAAGACATATTCATATGGGCACTGTGTCAACTAAAGTATTCAAATAATCGTTAGCCAATGTCTAGAAACTCCACTCAAAATACTCTCCTCCACAAACTAAATACGTTACTTTCTCAAGAAAGATGGCATTTACAAAGTGAAGATTTTAAAACTTAGAAGTTTCAGCACAAATAACTGTAGAAATTCCAGTGCATTAAATTTCATGACCTGAAGTATATGCTGGGATCTAAAGCTTTGTAGATGAAGAATTGTATTCCCTTTCCCATAGTAGTATTCCGATCCCCTTTAAATTCAACAAATTCTTGAACAATATATCTTGAGGAGTACTTGTCATTGTACACTATTGAAGTTTCCCTGAGATGGCCATGGGTATGAGAAGTGGAATTTGAATAAGAAAATAATAAAATCATTGGGATAGTTAGTTCAACATTATATGCTAACAATGGCCAACTGGACACATAAGGGAAATCTCAAACAGGGCAGCAACTACTAGTAGGAAACATATTAATAGCTAATTAGCCATTAATTATGGTTTTCAGTCAATAATGCAAATGTAAGAATGTTATAGTGAATTTTAATTTCACTACTACTCAATTCTTAAAAGCAGAGAATGTTTTGAAGATTATTGCTGCACGGTGTGTCTGCATGTTAAACTCTCAAATCAAAACACAATGTAGTGATTCCTGCAAACTTGCATTCCTTATATTACTTGGGATTTTTCTTTAACTTAGAAAGATCTCTGATAACAAGGTGATTGCGTCTCATGACAATACTGTGAATATTGAGCATATCAAGATATGAACTCATGGAAGGTCACAAAAATTAATTTCTCCAGATTCTTAAAAGGTTTCATTGATGATATACAATCTCTTTCTTCAGCAAGAGCAGCCAGTTCTTGATAATCTATCAATATTGTGATGAAATGAATTTTTTTCCATCAAATGAGATTAATTTGTTTTATTTAATATTTTTTTCTTGGGAACAGTGGAAGAAAAAAAATCTACCTTGTATCCTAGGAAGGAATTCCAAAATGTCTTATTTTACATCAGCAACTTTAGAAACAATAGATATGTATAACTGTGACAGAAGTACAATTTGCAACTGCCAAGGTCTTGCATGTAATTCGTCAGAATTTTTTTGCACTAAGTAGAGCCTTATAGCCAATTGTGACCCAGAGAGAGAGAGAGAGAGAGAGAGAGAGAAAAGAAGAAGAAGAAGAAAAAGAAGAAGAAAAAGAAAAAGAAAAAGAAGAAGAAGAAGAAGAAGAAGAAGAAGAAGAAGAAGAAGAAGAAGAAGAAGAAGAAGAAGAAGAAGAACTCTCATTTCATGTGCAATCTACATAGTATGCACATATATTGAAACCGAGAACATTTGAAATTAATTTAATTAAGTATAATCTATGGCTGCACAGCCTTTTTTATGGTTAGGTCTACTTGCTCTGTGAGTGGCATGCCAAGGTTCTAAAAGTGGCCAAATCCAAGATAAACATTGTATGAGCAAGGACAAAATTATTTATTTTAAGTTAATTTTTGTGTAATTTAATTTGAATGTTAAGTATACATTTAATTAAACTTGAATTAAACTAATTAAATGCAGCTAATGTGATTACTCTCCATGTAAAGCAAGGTTTTTCTTTCTATTTCTTTCACACAAAAATTACAGGATGTTGGCAGTCCTTGGAGATTATGTATCTCAGTTTTCCTTCTTTTATTTATTTATTTATTTATTTATTTTGCACTTGCATTTGGATCTTGTTGTGAAGCAAATGATACTTCACATGGTCTATTGTCTTGGTGGCCCTGCAGCTGAAAAAATGCTATTGTCTTCCAACTCTTCTAACTGCCTGCAATATAATATTACGGGACTTAACATTTTTTATAGCTTCTCTACCTATTTATTATTACATTATGTAATTCAGGTCTCTACACTATACATTTAATGTTTTTGAGATTGAAATTGCCATGTATGAGTGCATCTGCCCTGGAATCTAGATCAATTTCCTTCATTGTGATGTATTAGAAAGAATGAGCACTTGTGGTGAAAAACATAGTTTCAATAAGCAATGAAGAAAGAGGTTCCCTGCTTTAAATTGGAGGTCTATCAATGGATCTGCTTTGAGGCACTTGGTTTAATTGTTTGACATCGATCTATTATAATTTCATTTGCACAGCAGTAATTTTTATTATATCAAATTTTATTTTGTCATTAATGTTAATGTCCTACTCAGAAGTAAACGTAAGCAAAATTAATTGAATTTATTCCTAAACAGACATGAGTAAGATTACAGCCTGAGAAATTAAGGAAAATAATAATTTCTTATATTTTTCCTTTTGAAGAGGTTAATGGACATGTTATCTTCTTACAAAAAAGCATGCTGGTGGCTGTTGAAAAAACATCTGCATTTACTTGTAAAATATACTATTTACTATTAATACTATTCATAGAATTCAGTTTTGGGATGAAAAGTTTAGTAAGAAAAGGACAAACATAAAACCAATATCTTCCCTACTCACATGTTATAGAAAAAGGGTAGCTTCCTCTAAAGTAAAATGCAGAAAAACAGGTATCTTGTACAATTGACATATCTTCTTATTGTTTTGTTTATATTAAAATATTTGCCATGTATATTAAATGAGCAAATTGAACAAACCACACATGACCAAGTAAATCATCATGGCTATAATTCCAGATTTTGTTTGTTTCCCTGTGGATTCAGTTTATGTGGCAGGAAGTACACTGATATTAAATTTCCAGGAAACCCATTGTGAAGTATACGAAAATAGAAATACTGGCTGCGGAATAATAGCTTATAGATTGTGCAAAAGGTCTGAATCTATAAAATCTGCAGCTAATTATATGGTTTGGGAATTTCATACATACAGTCCAGCATACCAAAGAAGAAAGATAGAATGCAGGAAATTGGATTAATTTAGAATGATGGGAGGGGAAAACTATTTATTCCTTTGTAGCAACATAAAATAATCTCATTCAGTTATATCAAAGCCTTACTTGTATTAATTCATAGAGAATTTATTATGCCCCAATAAAAACTAAATTGCTCCCTCCAGGGGAACTTCATACTTTGCTCTGAGGGGTTTTTTCCCATTTTATTTTTATTTCTTGTAGCAATAGTAGTCTTGTAGGATGGTTGCATTGTCAGCATTTATCTTGAAACTCTTGGATATTAGTTTTGACTGCAGTCACCTTTCTGACAAGTGTTGTTGCGAGTGTGGTTTATATCCCTGTTCAGGGTGATTTCTGATGATAATGCTCTGTCTACCTCACTGCTTCACACTAAATTGTAGATGCCACGATGACAGGACAAACAGTATTCAGGTGCTAAGCTCTACTTTCTTTGTATGATGTCTGGGCCTTTCCCACAACATGAGTGAGTTAAAATTAGGAAGCGAAAATATGCAAAATATTTCTGCTTAAAAATAATGTTCTGATGGTTATTAAACAAGTAATATTTCATTTAATCACCCAAAGGGATTACTTTAAATGAGCAGACAGGAAGAATAATTTCTTAACACATTCCTGCCCTAGAGTCCTACTATAATGGTTCTTCACTTGCCAAATTAAGAAGCTATAATTCAGGTTATAATCAGGATGTATCTTTTTCGAATGGTATATACAGCTCATATTCCTGACATAAGTTCTCTGACAAAAAGATATAGATGCAATATCATGCCCCCAGCTTATATGATTTCTAATGCCATGGGGGGATTCTTCTATTTTTACATATAAACTTCTTATATGGTGGGTTTGTTTGTTTGTTTGTTTTTTTACTTTTCTTGGCCACTAAGAGGCAGTAGCCAATCAGTTTTGTTTTATTTGAAGCTATGCATATAATAATTTTACTATTAGGTTCAAATTCTCATGGACCCTTGTTTTTTTAAGTGCCTATATACAGTGCATTAGGTTTAGGAGCTATTGAAATGCTACTGCTCAGCAGTATTGCCAGAGGAGATATATAAAGTCTCTCTTTTTAAAAATGATATGCAGAAAAGTATAGATGTTATATTATGGCATGCCTTTATCAACAGGAGACACCTAAGAATGGTCCTATTTCATTACAGTCTGTTGGTGGCACAGCATAAACTGTGGTAACAAAGATACCACTCTTGTTTTTAAATAAATACTACAAAGGAGCTGTAATTAGTTGAGCTGGCATATCATACAGTGCTGTAAACAGCAGTTACAAATTCTGGCTTCATCTGTGCATGATTATCTCCCTATCTTGTCTAACTCTCTGCCTCTTAGGCTCAAGATCCAGATGGATCTCCAAAGACTTGAACACTGGGCCCTATCTAAAAAATGAAATTCAGTGTGTAGAAAAATAAGGTTTTATACTTAGGTAAGAAAAAAATAAATGCACAGTTAGAGATTAAGTGAAACTTGGCTTAACAGCACTATCTATGAGAGGGATCTTGGAGTCCTAGTAGACAGTCATTTAAATATGAGGCAGTAGTGTGCAGCAGCAGCCAAAAAAAGCCGATGCAATCCTAGGTTGCATTAACAGAAGGATAGAATCAAGATCATGTGAAGTATTAATACCACTTTATAAAGCCTTAGTAAGACCACACTTAGAATACTCACCATATTATTAAAAAGATGTAGAGACTTTGGAAAGAGTGCAAAAAAGAGGCTAAATTGTATGCTGACTGGTTGCAGGAATTGGGTAGATCTAGTCTAGTGAAAACAAGGACTAGGGGTGACATGATAGCAGTGTTCCAATATCTAAGGGGTTGTCACAAAGAAGAGGGGGGGGTCAACCTATTTTCCAAAGCACCAGAAGGCAAGACAAAACAATGAATAGAAACTAATCAAGGAGAGAAGCAACCCAAACTAAGGAGAAATTTCTTAACAGTGAGAACAATTAACCAATAGAATGGCTTGCCTTCAGAAGTTGTGGGTGCTCCATTGCTGGAGGCTTTTAAGAAGAGACTGGACAGTCACTTGTCTGGACTGGTATGGCATCTCCTGCTAGAGCAGGGGGTTGGACAAGAAGACCTCCAAGGATCTTCCAACTCTCTTATTCTGTTATTCTGTCTCCTTTCTCTTTGGGTATTTAGCAAGGGTGTAGTAAATATATATATTCTCTCTTTTGCTCCAAGAAAAGGTGATAACACTTATTGGCTTGGTCCATCCCAGCCTACCTATAAACTTAGAAATGAGACAGAAAATCATTGTAAAATGTTGGAACACAACTTCTGAGAGTTCAGCTTATCACAGTTTTCAGAGAACTCCTGGGAAGTTGACACCACGACTCTTCTTCTGTTTAGTGCTTATTTTATCATGGTTTTCATGCCACTTACATCACACTTTTTAAAAACTAATAGAACAGGTAGATCTGATATATTTTATACTTCCTTTTTATTTGCAGATACAGATACAGCTGTTACACTTAGTGTGGCCAAATTTTGTGCTGTGGCTTGTCCAGTCCACCAAATGACTCTTCAGGAATCGGGTTAGTGACAAGTTATTGAGGCCCTGAGCTTTATCTGGATCGTCCATCATGTTTTTATGCCAATGTTTTATTTAATTGTTATGTCTATGTTTTGGACTTCTCAATGCTGTAACAAAGATTTGATCTGATAGCAAGATGTACATCATGAAGATGTGTAATATAAAATATAGCTTTTGGAGTTCCCATATTATCACATTCAAGCTTTGCAATCAAGCCATGAAATCTCAGATTCTTCAATGAGAGCCTTTGGAACTCTGTCACAAGGTGACTCATAAAATACCCTCTATTGTCTTTTAGGAGAACCCTAAAAAGGTTTTATTATTCTGTTTGAACAGCATCTACAGCAAACTGTGATGATGCCAGAATCATAACCCATATATCACAGGTGTCAAACTCGCCACATCACGTGACGTGTTGTGATGTATCATGACTTTTTTCGCATTGTCGGAGCTGGGGTGGGCGCGGCCTCCACATGATGCAACCAGCCCACAGACTGGCAGTTTGACACCCCTAACATATATCATAGTGTCATCACATGAATGCCACAATTTAGTACTCTCTATGTATGACACAAGTATGTAACTGGTGATATTTATGTCATCATTTCCCACTCCACCCCCGCTTTTGACTTCCTGTGGTCACAACGTGATAAATGTGGGGGTTACATTTTAGGATGGTTTTTAACATTGTATTTTCAGCTGAATATATATATAATATTTGTTATGGGATTTTAAGTGGTATTAATTACAAATTCCATTGTTAAGAAGAATATCACAAAGATAGGTTTTAATTATGTTGTTAAGAAAGTTGATAGCCCCAATGTCCATGTAGTTTACAGCAATCTGTTTTGGACCATGCCCAAGTCCTTTGTTGCCAAAATTACTAATACTTTTGTGTGAAAAAAACCATACTTGCCTTGAATCTTCTGTCAATTTAATGGGCTTTGTATGTGTTTATATGTGAGCCTTCTTTAAGTCAGTGTTGACTCCTGGCAACTGCTAGTCCGTGCAGTTTTCTTGGCAAGGTTTTTCAGAAGTGGTTTGTTATTGCCTTTTTACTAAGACTTGAGAGAGAGTGACTAGTGCATAGTGATCCAGCTGCTTTGGGTATAAGGTAGGACTAGAATTCCCAGTTTCCCGGTTTCTAGGCTATTGCCTTAATCACTAAACCAAACTGGATCTCTAAATTGGCTTACTCAAATTCATATAAGTGGTACAAAGAATTCCCCCACACATTTTTTTCAACAGGAATATTGTATGGAGTTATTGTTAATTTTACGTTTCTACTAGTTGATTTAAACTGTATTACAAAATGCATGAAAAGGTTAAAAATATTACATCTCGAATCAATCTAAGCAGAAATTGAAATTAAAAATAAATGGTTAGCAAAAGAAAGATAGCTAAATATTGTAAACAGATAGCATGAGCTATACTTTTATAACGTCTCTAAGGATTTTTTTTCATTTATCTTTTGAGAGAGACATTCTTATTACAAGACGCATCCACTAAAATTAATTGTTTATTAAGAATTAATTAAAAAGGTTTGCATTGGTCTAATTGAATTGGGACTATCTTTCTCACTGCTTTGAACTTACAGGTGCTGCTGTGGTTGTAGTTAAGATGTTAGAATATTGCTTTACTTCATTGCAAAGGGTTCTGCCAAGAAAATCTTTAATATAAAAATAAAAAGCAGTTCATGCATAAAGCATGATGCCCTGAAGCATATTAGATCTGTTTATCTCTGTGTTTAAAATGAACAGTACCTGGTATAGTTTACATAACAAGGCAGGGATCAGCTTGATAAAGCATTTATATCACCAGGGGAACATACTGGCTCATTTCCTCCACACTGTTCTGCATGACTAGCTTGCCCGCCAGCATAATAGCAAACAAAGTTTTAATAGGTCAAGAGCAGAGTAGCCAGTTCTGTTATAATAAAGGATGTTGTGGATTGCTCTTCTGTTTGGTTTTTTGTTGGCTCCCCCCCCCTTTTGCTTTATGAGAATATTTATGGGGCTAATTATTGGTTGAGGCTTATGTACATAAGAACTTCCCAAATGGTACCACTAATAGGTCTGTTATCTGAAAAGAAACAGATTCCCTTGATTCCTTAAAAAGATTAAGAAATGTACTATAGCTTAAGCCATCCTAATGCCCTTCAGATGTGTTGGGGCTGCAGTTCCCAGAATTTCTAGGCACCTGCCGCCTGGCATTAGTGGAAGTTGTAGTCCAAATCTATTTGGATTGGTGCCGGGTTGAGAAAGGCTGACATTTGTAGGAGCAAAAGCTGTTTCATCAAATCCAAGCGAAGCCAAATGGCCATGAATGTAATCATTAGATAGTTACAAATTGAACTGACATGAGACATTTTATTTGTCAGCTATGGATTTCATTATCCTTCAAAACAGAGAAGAGTCATTTGGTCAAATATATCTTATATATTGGGTGAAACACATGGCTCACAAATGAAAAGTTGTACACATAGTCCTCATTTAGTGACTGCCTGAAACAGTGACCTTTTGCAGTTTACAACAGTGATGAATAAGTTACTTTGCCACTAATGCCTGCATTTAAGACAGTTGCAGTATCTCTCTCTCAGAGATGTTCACCATTATAGTTAGTACACATTATCTTGTTCCTGATGCATTTTTTTTTCATTTTCTTCCTTCATAGAGCAGAGATTGCCTAAACAAGCTATCACTTCCTGAACTGCTTTTCTCCACACCGCAGTGCATCCTTAAAAAGTGCTAACTGCACCAAAACAAGCTCAGCTCAATGACCTTAATTAACCTGCTGGCAGATATTGCCTGTAACTGACAAGACTTTGATTAGTTTCGCACCTTCCACTTTTCTTTGTCTCCTAAGTAGCTCTGGGCTCAGAACTGTGCTACGCAAACAACCAATACTAGCACATTCTTTTCAATGTGTATTCCCTATTGCATATCTGCTTACTCTCTTTGCAATCCCTTTCTTTCCAATGAATGTAAATACAAACATTATTTTTCTTCTTGCTAATTATCCCAGCAGCAGATTGAGCATTCCAAAGGGCAGGGAGTGTGTGTGTTGGGGGTGGAGGTTATAAGATTTGCCATTTTACCCAGCTTCTTTGTGGGTCAAGTTCTGGAAACCTTCCCTGCCATTTGAACTCACCAGCTGTTTGGGGTCATATCATTCTGATACTGTTAAAAAGAAAAGCTGAAATAAAATTGTATGCAGTCATAGTCAAGTGATTTTTCACTAAGCCACTGCTTTGTTTAATGACTGAGTTGCCCATTCCAATTGTGGTCATTAAATGAGGATTACCTTATAGCATGAAGAAGTCTGTTCATTGGAAGAAAAGTTAAATATTAACAGAATTATTAAAACAGTGTTAAATGGAGGGGCTATTTTTTTCTTACATGTAGACTTTCCAGATCCAGTTGGAGCTGATTCACTAGGAGGCACTCCTATCTAGAAATTCTTCTGTTGTCAGTGTGATTTGTGCTTTAAAGTCAGTTTTGACTCCTGACTTCCAGTTTTTGGAAACAGTTTATCATTGCCTTTTCCCAAGGGTTGAGAAAGAACTAATGGCTTGAGGTCATACAACAGGCTTTCTGCCTAAGGTGGAGCTAGAATTCATGGTTTCCTGGTTTCTAGACTGATGCCTTAAACATGGATAAATATTATTTATTATATTATTTTGGGGATTGTCCAAAGTAAGTTTAGAGATAATTTGAATTCAATATCTCTGTCTCAATTGTTTTCATTAAAAATTAGATATTCTTTCTAGATAGTAAACAATATTTATATGGCATATTAACTCAAAATCTTTTAATTAGAACCAATGATTTAGGTTATTTTAAAAGTACTGTGTCTCTCAAGTTTCCAAGTTGTTAGATAGCAAAGAATTTAGGAAATCAATTTTCTTGTGACACTCAGAAAAATTAAAAGCCTCTGAGTTTTTAAGGTTTTTTCTTCTGATTATAAACTTTTTACTTCTTTTGATTTCTGGTTAATAAAGTTGCTTAATAATTATACTTTAAAAGGTTATCTAATAAAATACTACTTTATTTTCATAGTAAATATCTTGACTTTAAGGATGCATATTTTGTTTGATGCTTCTGTCAGTTCATCTTGTTGAATGAGTTACTTCTTTTCCAATGAAGAAAGTTGATGGCTCATAATTTTCTATCCAAAATTAATCATTATGTTGTGCTTGCATTAGTGTTGCGTAAAAGAGACTCGCCTAGGGAGCCCTTTGTAGATGTGAATGGGAATGACATTGCACACACATTCACATTATATTTAACAAAGAAAAAATAAAGAAACCAGACATTGTTTACATGTTGATTATTACCTTCTGATGGCCTACTGAGATTTTGGTCTCTCTTTGCACTAATCTTATGTTAGTAACTGTCATATTCTATTAGCAAATTTAATTTTGTTAATGTCATAGAAAGTTCCTAATACAATGAGACTCATTAACAACTTTTGCATCATGTTAGCAAAAGCCAAATTTGCTAACAGAATGCAAAAAAGTATAATGGAGGGAAATCATAATTATGTAAATGGTGATTTGATTAAATATGCTCCCTATATTTCTCCTCTGCTTAAGCAAGATAACTGAACGGTCAGCTAATCACTGTTTTCAGTACCTACACTTTGACTTTTAAGAACTGTAGAGATTTTTAGATTTGCTTCAGATATAGTTATGCATTAAAGAATATCATTGTCCTAAGTATAACATATGTCTCTACAATAATGAAGACAGAAAACCTGGATAAAAAGCAGCTGAGAAATTACTGAAAAGCCGTAAATAAAATTCTTAGGAGTTGTAAAAAGCCCTAAATTTCCAATTTGTGGTAGTTCAAATGTTCAAAGTAGAATTGTGTACATATCACCTTTCTCTATTCCCAATACAGTATTAGCAACCCAAATAAATGTTCAGATTGGTAGGTGTTGCTGGTAAAAAAATCTCATCCAACAAATCAAGCTAGGTACTAATCAGCTTTATAACATTATGTACAATTTATTCATGGCAAAACTAAGTATATTATTTAGAAAACAATATCACAATATCCATTATTTATGACTTTTCTATCCTCTGCCTGTTGTGTATATGAGATACACAACAATAACAGTTGAAACATTACTTTAGAACACAATCATAAAACACAGCTAGCTAACCGCTCAAAAGGGTTTGCTTTCTGTTATCATTTGAACCCAGACTGTAGATTAAATGGTGGTTAAGTAAGAATGCCTTGTTACAATTTATTCCCATGGTTTTTAAAAATTAATTTATCTTAACTCCAACCATGCATGTTTTCCAAACCCAGACTTATCATTACTAACTTCATAATGATAGATTGTGAATGAGTACCTGCAAATTCAGTCTCTATCAGTCTCGATTTATTTATAATCTTTAGCATCTGCTGGTCTGTTAAAATCTGTAACTGAGGAATTTTAACCTTTGCGCGATGGTTCCAACTTGACTGAGCTGCCATGTGATTTTGTTTCTTTCTTTTGTTTTTGTTTTTGTTGGGGGGCGGCTTTTGCCCAAGTATTTGGTAAAATCTCATGGCATTGGCTGGCCCAGCACAAGAAGAATAGCTGGAATACTGAGTAACCAGACATAACTTAATATATTGTGTGCACATACAGAGTTAAGAAATTCACACTTAATTGCTCTGAATTAAAAGTACCCATTCCAAAAGGAATGTAACTGCCACTCCTCTTAGGCCAAATAATATTTTCATCATTTAGTGAGCCAATCTGAAATATAACTTTATATAAAGGGAGAGGTTTTCTTCCTAATTTTTTTCCCAGTAATCTAAAGCTGATACTATTAGTTATATCTTGACATCGACACAAAATCAGTTTTGCAGGTAGGATGTCATTACAATATAAAACTCAGTTCTAACATGCTTTAAAATATTAACTCATATGCAGTGCTTTATTTCAAGGACAGATGGGAGAATGACACATATTTGGAAGGTGATCTAATTATTAGGAAAATTCTTTTAACACAATAACATATAATTAAGGTAATGGTCAGAGCCTGCATGCAGATGACACTCGGGTAGTTTTTCCATGCTACATGGGACAGAAGACCTTTTTTGTCCAGAAGACAAAGCCACATTAGTGTGTTAGTGAAGAGGATAAAAAATAAATTGCAGCTGCCTTCAAGGTATTACTGTGGAGTGCCATTGTTTGGGTTCTTTTTCGATTGTACTTCACTGGCAATATGGCTTCTGAAGGTTGCATATGACAGGTTAGGCGTTTTATCCTTTGAGTAAACAGTAATCGTGGTGTGAAAAAAGTGGGGCATTGGAGAATTTCCCCCATTCTTTGAGAACTCCACTCTTCCTTTTTAGTTTGCTCCAAGGGCTCTTTAGGGATACATATATTAAGCCCTTTAAATAGTTCATAATAAATCTGTGTCTCAGGCTGATTCTGACAGGTTTTTAAAGAGTCTTTTAAGAGAGAATCCTCAATCATTTGTTAATCCATGGGGTGAACTCCAGGCTTGGAGGAAGGGAGAAAAAAAACAGTGCAAGCTGCTATGTAGTGAAAATATACTGTCGAGAAAATGATAAATATGACAGAGAAAAGAAAAGAACACAGCATTGTAGTAGTTTTACAAAACCTAGTATATTTAAATACTTTTCTTAATTAGGCCATATCTACATATAGATATGGGAAAAATTCACTATTCAAAAAGAAAAATAGATAATAATCATCTAGTACATTTCCTTCCTAATTTTAATCTAAAAGTGTGCTGTCAACAAGAAACATTCAGACATACAGGTTGCCCAATTCTATTATACTTGGACATATAATACAGACCCATAACAAAAGTTGTGTACATAAAGAAAAAAAAACTTGGTTGTCTGCAAGTAATATCAATGGGGAAGCTGGCAGGAAGTTGGGAATCACTCACTGCTTTTTTGCCGGCCTGTGATCATTCTGTTTTTCTCTTTAAGTAAGGACGTATTTATGAAAGAATCATCCAAATGGATTGTATAATAATCTACTTTGTGGAGAAGGCACATGTCAATTGATGGGGTGAACAGGACTGAAACAAGAGGTGGGCAAGGCTAAGACTAAAAGAGAGTGGATATTGTGTTCTTTCTTTCTTTCTTTCTTTCTTTCTTTCTTTCTTTCTTTCTTTCTTTCTTTCTTTCCTTCCTTCCTTCCTTCCTTCCTTCCTTCCTTCCTTCCTTTTCCCTTCCCCTTTCCCCTTCCCCCTTTCTCCATTTCCTTTCTTTCTTTTCCACTTTCTCTTGTCCTTTATATACAAAAGGCTAATTGGAGGATCATTTTTCCCCCTAGACTTTTGATATACCAGCTTGCAGAAGGCTTTTGAAATTAGACTGGATGATTGCACGCTTTTGTAAGCTAAAGCAGTTTCAATATGTGAAAGTACTGCTTTAAAAAAAAGGTTCATAGAGGAATATTAAATTATGCATGGCAGAAAAATAAATAGAGGAAAGCATTTTCCCTCTGTTATAGTATTAGAAATTAGATCATCTATTCAGGCTAAATGTGCAGAGAAGCAAAATGGAAGTAGATCCATTTGGACACTGTGTGATGCAAAATGCTGGACTCTCTTAGACTTTTGTCTGGCCCAGGTTTCCCTGCATTGTTTCAAGTTTCAGCTTGCTCATTACTTGTATTGATGCACTGTTTTTAATTGGATGTATATAGCTTTAATCTATATTTGTATTGTACATTATCTCAGAAGCTGTAAAATTACTAGTCTATCCTCTTACGGTCTAAGATTCATTGAATACATCGTTGGAGGCAAGTTGATATAGATTTCTCTTAAAGCAATATGGAGCCTAGGACAGAAATATCCTCCAGATGCTGCCTTATAATGAATTCATCAGCGTTCCAACTAGCTCAAAACTGATCATATAAATACTAGTCATCATCTACGGTAGATACTGCTGAAATATAACTCCAGTTTTCATATTGGTTATAGTTGTTGGGGATTTAATTTAACTACATTCCTGTGTACCTGGAAATAATGGCAATTGAATATGGTACTCTTTGTGTGCTCTCTTTATATACACAGCTTCTACTACTGAGCTACTACACTGATCTTTCATTCCCCCTACATGGAAATCTGTGATAATAGAATCTAGGAAAAATTCTACACCTAATCACACCATAGTCTGGAGATAAATTCTCAGCAAGAAGCCGAATATTTCAATTATGGAAAATATCTCACAGGTCTATACAATCTCACATTTAGAATACACAAAGATGAATTATGCTGATGAAAACAATGGAGGAAAATTGCTTTGCACAATGTGCATTTTCCATGTTAGTCTTATTTATTCATTTTTTGGTTCCAACTTATTTCATAATGTAGCATCTCATTAAATGTTTATTTATTTATTAGATTTTTATCCCACCATTATTACTTTATAAGTAACTCAAGGCAGTGAATATATATAATACTCCTTCTTCTTCCTATTTTCCCCACAACAATCCTTCTAAATATATATAATTCCTTTTCAGGAATTAAGATATCTTACACATGGAGCAGAGCAGGGCAGGGTCATTAATAGAGCAAATACATACATGCATACATTTATTTCAGAGTCATAAACAGTGAATATGCTAATCTAAACTGACAGGTGTGAAAAATTAGTGCCTATTACTTTTGTTTCATTTTTAAGCAAGCTTTTATTGAAAAGAAATAGATGGGTTAGCTCAAGCAAAAGAAATAGTACAAAAAAATTGTCCCAAAGGTGCTTTTTACAAAGAAAGTCCAGTTGCCTTTTTAAAAAAAGCATCTTTGGGACATCCATGACCTGGATGATTGAGAATCTCCATAGACAGTACAGAAGATCGTACCAGTAAAACATGAACATTTATATTATATTAGATCGATTACCACATGCAGCATGGCACTGAAATTTTTAAGGATCAGCGGAAATAGAACTCCTAACCAGAGTCTGTTTGTCTACCTGCCTGTTTGTCTGTCTCTCGCTGGCTCGCTGTTTCTCTCTTTTTCTCTCTCACTTTTTATGTATGTGTTCAGTATATTTATTCAGTATGTCTCTGTGTGTAGATATATCAGTATCAATATAAATTATTTCTTCTGCTTTCTCATCATATTTCAGAATTGCTGAGCTATTTTGGTACCCAGCTGACATTCCAAAAGACTTTTCAAGATTGAAAATTTTAGCTTGAGCTGTAATAGTTTGAACCATTTTTCATCCTTGAAAGATAGGAGATGGGGAGATATATAAACTCACATCTTTAATTGGAATACTCACTATGATAGCATTATTACAATATACAGAATGGTCTTGTATTTTTTCTGTTCACATATTAGGCATTCCTATCACAGACATTACAGTTTATTAAATTTTGGTAAATGTACCTGGTTCAATGGCATCCACTCTAAGCATATGATATAACCTATAGGCAACATATACAAATTTATTTATCAAGTTATTTGCATAGATTGAAATGTAATACAACTCTTTAAAAATAATGCATTGTGTTAACACAATTTATGATAAGGTATTTTTAACAACAGACATAAATAAAGAATCCAGCTTGCATATGAAATGCCAGATACTCCCCTTGGTTGGGCTATTCAGACTATTCATGTATATAAAATAGTATATTAAAGTAAACTTAACAAAAGCAAAGAGCAATCATTGCAACTGTATTTTTTTCTCTTCTTCTTTGTGATTCTAATTTTAAAAGCATTAAAGAAGACAGCTGCTCGTGCTGTGATATGCGCTAAACAGCCTGAAGGATGGAAAAAAAATATATTTGTAGCTCATAATAACTATTGACCTTTCTGATATACCATGTTCTCTCTGTTAGCTATTCTGTTCTATCAACAGTAAAGATTGAACATGACTTCTTAATAGAAAACATGGGGTTTCAAGCTGCCTTCACAAAGGTGTTTATGTATTGTTATTTTGTACTGTAGTACAGAGACTAAGTCCTAGTGCCCTTTGTTTGACATCATGGTGTTATAAAAAAAAGGATCTCGCTCTTAAGGGCAGATTAATAAAAAGAATTTGGCTCATAATCATTTTATGATCAAGATGAACAGATTGCCGTATTTGGTCCAGTATGGAAGCAGAAGAGGTGGGATCCAGCATCATCTGAGTAATAGAGCATGCATTTCCCACTAGATATACATGTCTCAAGTGCCTGCATTTAGAACTATAGGGCAATAAAATTTAACTTATTAACTTTTTATTGTTGTGGAATTTGTGTCACTTTTTCTTTCTGGAGCCCTAGCTTCCTGCATAATTTCTTATTTTGAATTTCTTGTACATCCGAAGTGTACATTTATGTCTCCTATTCTACATTGAGCTCAGTATGGTGGCTGAAATACCTACCTTAACTGTGGGTATTGACATTGTGACTTTGAGTTTGTGACTTTGACATTTTGAATATTTCCTTAGTGTTTTTCTTTCCAAATACCAATCTTGCTCTGAAATTAAACAGGGCAAGACCATTTAAAGGTCCTTCATTTTCTCAGGGTAGGACATCAAAAAGCAAAGTCCTGCTTAGCATGTGACAGTTGGAAATGGTAACTCTAATAATAATAATAATAATAATAATAATAATAATAATAATAATAATAATAATAATAATAATAATAATAATAATAATAATAATAATAATAATAATATCGCTGAACCAGGAGATGCCAGAGTTCCATTGGTTAATTGTTCTAACTGTCAGGAAGTTTCTCCTTAGTTCTAGGTTGCTTCTCTCCTTGATTAGTTTCCATCCGTTGCTTCTTGTCCTGCCTTCAGGCACTTTGGAGAATAGCCTGACTCCCTCTTCTTTGTGGCAGCCTCTGAGATAATTGGAACATTGCTATCATGTCCCTCCTCGTCCTTCTCTTCATTAAACTAGACATACCCAATTCCAGCAACTGTTCCTTATATGTTTTAGCCTCCAGTCCCCTAATCATTTTTGTTGCTCTTGTCTGTACTCTTTCTAGAATCTCAACATCTTTTTTTACATCGTGGTGACCCAAACTGGATGCAGTATTCCAAGTGTGGCCTTACCAAGGCATTGTAAAGTGGTATTAATACTTCACGTGATCTTGATTCTACCCCTCTGTTAATGCAGCCTAGCACTGTGTTGGCT
This sequence comes from Protobothrops mucrosquamatus, assembly GCF_001527695.2. Taxonomy (NCBI): domain Eukaryota; kingdom Metazoa; phylum Chordata; class Lepidosauria; order Squamata; family Viperidae; genus Protobothrops; species Protobothrops mucrosquamatus. The sequence continues at coordinate 252,952 of NW_015387637.1, forward strand.
TGTTTGGCAGCTGCAGCACACTGCTGGCTCATATTTAAATGATTGTCCACTAGGACTCTAAAATCCCTCTCACAGTTACTACTATTGAGCAAGGTACCACCTATACTATACCTGTACATTTGGTTTTTCTTGCCTAAATGTAGAACCTTACTTTTTTCACCATTGAATTTCATTTTGTTAGATAGCGCCCAGTGTTCAAGTCTGTCCAGATCCTCCTGTATCTTAAGCCTACAGTATCTTCTGGAGTGTTGGCTATTCCTGGCAGCTTGGTGTCGTCTGCAAATTTGATAAGTTCCCCATCTATCCCCTTGTCCAAATCATTGATGAAGATGTTGAAGAGCACTGGGCCCAGAACAGAGCCCTGGGGCACCCCACTACACACTTCCCTCCATGTAGATGCAGTTCCATTGAGGACCACACATTGAGTATGGCCGGTTAGCCAGCTACGAATCCATCTGGTGGTGATGCTGTCTAACCCACATTTTTCTGTCTTATTAAGTAGTAGGTGATCTACTTTATCAAATGCCTTACTGAAATCCAAGTAAATTATATCCACAGCATTTCTCTGGTCCACTAATTTTGTCACTTGGTCAAAGAATGCAATAAGATTTGTCTGGCATGATCTGTTTTTTACAAACCCATGTTGGCTTTTAGTAATGACTTTGTTTGCCTCTAAGTGTTTGCTGATTAGTTGTTTGATTATCTTTTCCAGAATCTTCCCAGGTATTGAGGTCAGGCTAATAGGTCTGTAGTTTCCTGGATTTTTTTTCCCTTTTTTGAAGATGGGAACTACATCAGCTCTTTTCCAGTCCTCTGGTAATTCCCCAGTGCTCCAGGATCTTTGAAAAATATAGTTCAGTGGTTCTGAGATCACATCTGCCAGTTCCTTGAGAACCTTAGGGTATAGTCCATCTGATGCTGGTGATTTGAACTCTTCTAGGCTGGACAGGTACTCACTTACCATTTTCTTGCCTATCTTAACATGTTTCTAATCTGTTTTTTATGGTACTCTTTTTGATAGGTTGGACTGTTTTTTCCCTTTATGTAAAGACAGATGCAAAAAATGAGTTAAATAATTCTGCTTTCTCCCCGTTGCTTGTCACCTTCTTGCCATTTTCCCCACTAATGGACCAATCATTTCCTTAACTTTTTTCTTGTTTTTTACATTTTGAAAAAAGCTTTTTTTTTGTTATTTTTGACTTTGGTTGCAAGCCTTAGTTCATTTTGAGCCTTAGCTGTCCTCACTTCATCTTTGCAGGCTCGGGCTATTTGCTGATATTCTGCCTTAGTTACTGTAGGTGCCCCTCTTTTCACATTTTATACTTATTCTTTTTATCTTTCAATTTATCAGAGAGTTCTTTATGCAGCCATGCTGGTTTCTTTTGAGAGCTGTTATTTTTCTTCTTTGTTGGTATTGTGTTAGACTGGGCTTTTATTATCTCACTTTTCAAAATTTCCCGAGCTTTTTGAATTGTTTTCCCCTTGAGGATTCTCATCCATGGAATCCTACCCAAGTTCTCTCTAAGTTTATTGAAATTAGCTCTCTTAAAGTCCAAGACTGTAGTTTGACTGTGTTCTATTGCTTGTGCTTCCATAAAGTTGAATTCTAATATTGCATGATCGCTTCCTGTGTTCCTGTGGCTTCAACACCTTCTATCATTTCATCTCTGTTAATGAGGATTAGATCCAATATGGCTAATCCTCTAGTTCCCTTCTCTACTTTTTGGGAGACAAAGTTGTCTGCTAGGTTTGTCAGGAATCTGTTTGATCTTCCACTTGGTGCAGAGTTTGTCTCCCAGTTGATGTCAGGGTAATTAAAGTCCCCCTTACTATTGTGATGTGTTTCCTACATACCTTAGTTAGCTGATTAGCAAAAAGTTCATCTATTTCCTCTGTTTGGTTGGGCGGCCTATAGTATACACCTATGGCAATGTCATTTCCCCCCCTTTTATATTGACCCAAATGCATTAAAGACAGTTTTCATCATTATTATGCTCTATTTCTGTAGAGATGTAGTTATTTCTTATATAGAGAGCAACTCTACCTCCTCTTTTGTTTGGTCTGTTTCTTTTAAATAAGTTAAATCCCTCTAGCTGTGTGTTCCATTTGTGGGTTTCATCCCACCATTTCTGTAATGGCAACAATATAATATCTGCCCTCATTTACCTGAATTTCTAGTTCACCCTGTTTACTGTTCATACAATACAATATATAGATACAATACATACATACAATAAATTAAAGGATAGTAGCAACAGAAGGCAACTATGTTAAGGATTTGGTGGGTGTGTATTTGTAGTGGGGGTGGAATGATTTACAGTTACTTTCCTGGCTTTTCTGTAATTTATAGCAATTGCCTCAACCTCAGCAATTTTAAGATGTGTGAACTTCAACTCCCAGAATTCCCTAGCTTGCACACAGCTCCAATTGTGTGAGTGGTGGGCACTCTCGCATGCACATGTGAAGCTCCATTTATGCAAAGTGCCTGCCACTTGTGCAAGTGGAGATGTGCGCGCATGCATGCTTACCTGCTGCTTGCACAATCTGGTTCTGAATGGGCCATGGCCCAGTATTGGGTCATGGCCCGGGGTTGAGGACCCATTTTGTAGTATTAAAAGAGTCACACAACACTGAAAAAAGGTTAACAAACTGTCATAGTGGAAAAGACAGTACTTCTTTTCTTTAGAACAAAGTATATTGGCACATTAACACATCTTCAGAATAATGTACTATAACATGAAGAAGTTACAGATTCAGTCATGTTCAAGTACAGGAAAAATATATCATACTTTATACCAAGCATTCATTTAGAACCTAAGCTGGAGACTCCTTCTAGATTAGAAGAACTAAATTCACACAAAGCTCGGTGAAAATGTTAATGCAGTGACAAAATGTATTAGACAAGAATGTCTAGCCTGCACACAAATAGATGGATGCAGTCTACAGAGTCTTGAATCTTGCCAAACTGGAATTTTTAGCAGAAAAAGAGATTATATGAGTAATCATATGGACTACATTTAATTAATTGCCTTGTAATCAATTTAAATTAAATTACTTTTGTCCTGGATCTGCTTATTTCTTTTTCCTGGCCCCAATCATTTTTGGGAATGACTTATATCACCTCAACTGCAAAACTATTGTACATTCCTAATGAGGAAGAAGGACAATGGAGCCCAGTCTTCCCCAACCAACTTGGCTTCCAAATGTTGAGGATTAAAGCTGACTTCAGGATGCAGGATTGGGGAGCACCCAGTGTTTTAGCACTGAGAATACAAAACCCAAACTGAGTCGTAGAAAGCTCAATGATAAAAGGAGAATCCAATGCTAATTTCCTTTCATTGTGAAATTCATGTTTTATTTCTGCCACAAAGGCATCTACTCCAATAAGTTTCAACTGAGCTTCTTATTTTTATTTCCATATATCATGTATTATTTTTACTACTGTTTTAATGTTTTTAATGAGCCCTATATAATTATTGTAGTGAAACTAGGAAAGACCCTTCAAATTGTGAAAATTATCATCGAATATCCTCATTAAATATAAATACAAAAATCTTGACTGCAACTTTAGCACACAGATTGTAGAATATGCTACCATCAATCATACATGCTGCACAATCTGGCTTTATGGAAGGACATCAAGTTTTGGATAATATGATTAGTAGAGATGAGATAATTAGTGGATATTTTAACAAATGAATCTGAGAAACCTGAAACTACTCTGGTGACTTTGTTAGATGCGCAAAAATCGTTCAGTATGATTATTTGGAATTTATTATGAAAGAGATGGATTAACTTCCATTTATATTCCTTGGTTTAAAATCCGTTATTTTAGTTCTTTTGCTCAAGTTTTTACAAAGGAGATTATTTCCCCTCCAGTTAAGATGTATCATGGAACATATCATGAATTAATTCTTCCTATATTTAATTTTATTTTGGATATTTGAGTGGTTGGAATTGAATACCAATTGTTAATGCATGGAGGCGATATTTGGCCCTTGTTAATAATTATCAAATTTCAAAATTATCAAAATTCAAATTTGATGAAATATGGTAAAGTTTCTGTGTGTATGAAAATAAGTAAACAATATGTTGTATTTATAATACAGAAGCCATCTCATTTCTCATTTCAGACAGCATCTACATCTTCATGAGAGGGAGAGACTTGTTGTCACATAACCACAAAAAATTGGCTGTGAGGTGTTGTTTCACTTCCTATTGTCTGTTTTGTGTCCCATCTCCATGTAGAGACAGAAAAAAATTGTGTTATATTAAGAACAAAAACAGAACAAAAGGGAGAAATTGATCATGAAGCTGAAAAATCAATGCTTAATAAGATGTCCCCACAGCCTCTGATTTAAGTCTGAGATTTCCAGAGAAAATTAGAAAGACATGCAGAAGACTTCTTTGCTTCAGAAAACTTGCTATTTTAAAGATAAATAACCATTCTGGCTGGAAGTTGCATTTGTTCTCTTTAACTCACTACAAATTAGGAATTTTTATTTAGTCGGTCTGGAATTATACCTTAAACATGTTCTCAAAGATTTTCTAGTCTAAAGTTTCTAAAGTACCATGCCAAAGGGAGACATTATACAGTTTGTTAAAATGTTCACTTCTTAATCATCAAAAGGTAGCACAAAAAGAGAGAGATTCCAGGTAAAAAGTCACCTGGAAGATTGATAATGAACTACCTAGCCTCTACTCCAGAACAGAAAGTAGGGCCAACCCATTCAGCTGTAAGGGGTTTATTTATTACTTGGATTCTGTTAAATATTTGGAGAGACTAATTTGTTAGAAGATGTGAATATTTTCAATTATATCATGCAAAATTAATGATGTTAACAATTGTTTGAAAATATACATGAGTCTATAAAGAAGATTAAATTACATGAAAATGACTAAAACTTCACAACTGGTATATACATATTAAGAGGAATGCCTGAGATAATTCCACTTAGATACCTTACAAAATTTGATCGGTTGATTGTTTTTATGAAATTGTCAGATTCTTTTTCTCTCTTGCCCATAGTGAGCATTGGGTTCACTTAAGAACCATGGTGTTTGCTTAACAACCACTGCAAAAAGAGGTCACAAAATTGGATGCAATCACAGGGCGATCCACTTTACAACTGTTCTGACTTACAACTCAATTGCAGTGTAAGTTGAAGACAACCTGAAATTGTGTAGCTCAGTGTTTCTCAATTTCAATAATTTTTAAGAAATATGGACTCCCAGAATTCTCCATCTGGCCATGTGGGCTGAGATTGAAAGCATTGATCTAGAGGCCTTTTGATGATAGGAAGCTGAGTTTTCAGCTTGGAGTTTAGCTTGTTTGGGAATCAGATTATGCTCCCCAAAAGTGTGCATGTGCTCTTTGACTCCCCAGTTGTCTGTGAAATAACAGATGATAGATAGCAGCAACAAGCAATTTTCTGCAATTGTACAGTATACAGTTTGTCAACCACAAACTATATAAAAACTATATCTTGACAGAACAGATAAGTTTTATGTTTAGCTGCTCTAAAACAAGTAAACTGACTGGACTTGGCAACATTTATCTATGACTTAGGGCTGTGCAAAACATTTAGGAAGGACACTTTAATAACCACATTGGTGTGAGCAAAATAGTCTTCATCCATTTTTCGGACATATAGGAGAGAACCTTCTCATGTGTTGCCCTTAATATATGGAATATTTTGAAATCTCTTTGCCTTTAGAAAACAAGCATAGTCTTGTTCTTTCTTCTTAGCCAGTTCAGTTTTAATTCAGTTTTTTCCAGGGTTTTTTTCTTTTCATTAGCCTTCTTATGGCCCTCTGGTAAGACAGCAGTTGAATAAGCAACATTTATATTAATACATTCCAATTTACAATAAAAGATGTCCTATCAAGTTTACAAGTCTCCTCCCCATATCTTGCCATAAAATACAATATACCCAATTGACTCAAGAATAAGCCCCATTCAGTAGTGGAATTCAAATATGTGAACAACCGGTTCTCTGTGTGGATGCCGCTTCCGGAAGTCCATTCTGTGCCTGGGCAACAAAAAATTAGCTACAGGTTCTGCCGAAGTGGTGCGAACTGGCTGAATCCCACCACTGGCTCCATTAAAATAATTTCTGAATATGAATACATTAATACTTTTTAGTATCTTAATTGTATTATCTGACAATCAAATACGTATATGGTCTGTTTTGAGAGTCTTATCATAATGATTGCAGATACTTTCCAATATACAGATTCTTTACTTCAGTGTTGAAGCTGTGGCATCTGTTTATTTAAAATAAATATTGAGTCCCTTCACAGTCTGTGGTATAACTGTTTCTAAACTGCTGCTTCTAGCTAGTAGGATTATTTCAGAACTGCTGTGCTTCTCAACCTGTATTTATTGTCATGGTTATTGTTATGGAATAGGTATGATTTTCATGGTTGATTTATGAGATCAGCATTGCTTCTCATGTGTGCAGTAACCTACAAAATGATTTATTTCTGTGATAGGTGGTAAATTCTGAATCCTTCAAAGTTCCATGTGCATATATTTCATTCTGGCTTTATACAGATTATTAGTCCTAATGGTAAAACATTATTAAATTAATTGTATAAAATCAGCCTTTAAAATATATTCTAGAATAAGTCACTTTTTCTAGTTTCTACCTTTTATGCCTTGACTTCAGCAAATTCAATGGCATTCTGAGAAATCCTGATCACACCAAAAGGATAAGATGTACACAGTGGCATCATGTTATAAATGCCACAATTGCATACTTGTGTCCTGATGCCTTAACGAAGTTCTGATATTTGTGATGTGACTCATGTTTGTCCCCTAAGATACCCATGGTCAATTCTCAGCGTAGAAGGAAGAGAATATTTGGCTAATAGTTTCAGTTTTGACAAGTTGAAAACACATCTGTGCCATAACCTAGAACATTCTTTGCCAAGATAATCCTCTTGTGTTGGATGATAATTTATATTATTCATATCCTTAGTGTTGATTGGGAATTCTGAAGATTGTAACCAATAAGGCTTGAAGGAATCAGGTTGGAAGGGCTGATATAAAATATAAATACTATGATGGCACAGAGCAGAGAATTCATAGGGAAAGCAAACTAGGTTCAAGTTGGGCAATTGAGAGTGTACTTAGTTCTCATCATAGACCCAGATTGACAGATGTTCCTTCAGGGGTAGGCTCTGGGCAGATAGATAGATGGATGGATGGATGGATGGATGGATGGATGGATGGATGGATGGACGGACGGACCTTTATTGTCATTTTTTACTGTGGGCACATTGGCACACATTAAATTTAGTTGCTTGCTCTCAAAGTGTACACATACATAACAAACATTTAAACATGTTTGTTTAATATACAGTGTATAAACCTACACCCTTACATATAAATAACATATAAATATTAATTACGGTCCATCTTGAATACATAATGGAAAGAGGAAGCTTTAGAGTTCACAAGATTAATACTGTATGGAACGAAACTGTGACTGAATCTGGATGTTCTGCTTCGGATACCACGAAGCCTCCTCCCAGAAGGTAACAAGGAAAACAGGTTGTGAAGAGGATGTGTAGTGTCCCAGTCAATCTTGCGGACCCTGCTCAAGCAACGCTGATGTGCTATGTCCTGGATGGAAGGAAGGGAACTGCCAATAATCTTTTCAGCCATCCTCACCACCATCCTGCATCGCCTTCCTGAATGAAGTAGTGATGCTTCCAAACAAGACTGTAATGCTATATGACAGGATGCTCTCGATCATCCCTCTGTAGAAAGTGGTAAGGATAGGGGAAGGAAGATGTACTTTTCTCATGCAATGCAGAAAATGCAGGTGCTGCTGTGCCCGCTTTACCAGTGTCTTCCTTCCTTCCTTCCTTCCTTCCTTCCTCCCTCCCTTCCTCCCTTCTTTCCTTCCTTCCTTCCTTCCTTCCTCCCTCCCTCCCTTCCTTCCTTCTCCATGCTTCAAAAGATAATTTGTCTCATTCTTTCTGTCTCATGCCCAAGAGCGTGATGCAGAATTGAAGTGCAAATGATTAAAAAAGGGAGAGTCAATTAATGATGATGAGGCAAAAATGCATAAATAACATGAGAAAAAAATAAAGGAAGAAGACATTCAGATAACTTTGTGGCCTTCATAGAATCAGGATGCAGATTCCCCAAGCCTTGGGTAAAGAGGAATATTAGACCTGCAGATTGATAAGGTAAAATGAAATCCCATTCTCTTCATATTCAGACCAAGTGCTTGAATCAGTCAAAAGTGTCCAAATATAGCTTACAATATTTTAGATTAAATAGTTGCTGTAATGGCATCCAGGTATTGTACAACAAATAACAGCTAACTGCAATGGAGGCATAAGGAAGAGGGGGTAATGCCAAAGTTCATACATGTGAAAAGGACCTAAATATGTTTTGAGTCTCTTATTATCACCAAACAGTATCATTACTTGTACCATTATATCCTATTGATTAAATCCAAATACTAAAATCACTGCATATGCTTTCTTATACTTATGCACTTCAGTCAGGTTGTCATAGAAAAGGAATGGTCAAATTATGTTGTTGCCCTCTGCCTGCCCCTTTTCATGTAGTTTCTGGATTGTCCTGTTCATTGTGAAACATGAATAGGAGAGGTGAAGTCCAATTATTTAAGTTGTATTGTGCTAATAAAAAGACAGCAGAACTGTTGAAAATCATTGCTTACCCCCATTAAAAAGCAGAAGATACTTCAGAAACCTCAGAACCATAGAGATACAGTATAAGTCAAAATATCAAATGGACAGTGAAGAAATTAACTATTTAAATAGAATATTTTTTTATTATTAAAACTATTTCATTTAATCAGAACTTCCACTCTTATGCAGGTAACGGTATGGGGGGATGAAAACCTAGTTTGAGTAGTTTTTAAAGGAGAGAGTGTTTATGTGAAACATTTAAATATACTTCACCATCTAAATATATTTAATGCATAGACCATAATTTGATTAATGGCTGCTGGCCATGAAAACAGAACTTCACGTTCAGAAGTGCTGTACATCTCAAAACAAGTTGCTGTGATAAAAAACAATTAGGGAAATGCTGCTTTGATGCCATGCTTCTGGGAAGTATCTGAATCAAGAGACCTTTGTTTTTATCAAACAGAAATCTTATGTTCTTAATTAACACAACTTCCATGTGTTTAGTTCATAATTTTTAACAATACATTGTAACATATTTTGCTCGCTGCTTATGTTAGGTTATAATGTGCTGGACTGTAGCTGCTGAATGTGTGAAGCCAATTTTAATATTTATTCACTCAGCAGGAAGAACACATGCTGTGGTTTCTTAATGTACACTTTAACCACTGTACTATTGAGTGTGGTATACTAGCAGTAATAATTTATAGTGAGTCTCTTCATGGCATTATTGTCTAGGATCTTTTTTTTCTTTTCTTTTTTTGTGATTTCAGGGTTCTAGTCACCTTGATTATACATTTCCTTGCTTTGAAACTTTCATTTTTTCCGAGGCTGCAAACATGATATTACCAAATGAAACCCAGCACTCAGGCCAGATTTGTGGTGTGGTTTCTGACGGCTTAGCACTTCACTAGGTCTCTAAGGACATCACCAATAAATGTGAAAGAGACCAACAATAGATTGGCATACTTTTCTATTTCCACTAGAATAGAGGAAGAAATGCACTAAATTAAGTCTAACCTTAAATGTATAATCTGTCCTTGGGAAACAGAAAAAATAGGATATAGCATCTTCGAGCTCTCAGCATCCCTTATGAGAGAAAAAAAATGGTTCTAAGGGTCTCTGATCTTGTGTTTTAGTAAAATAGAACTGCACGGCTGACTGACAGTTCTGATCTAAAGCATTTACATTTAAGTTTTGATCTCTCTGCTTTTGATTAAAACTAATGAGCTCATTTAATTCAAAATGGGAATCTCTGATAAGAGAAATAAGGTTGATGTGATTGGATTAGAGGGGCAAATTAAACTCTTAGAGCAGAAGTTTGTGCTTATATAGTGTATTAAAAAGCTGTTGGCGTATTATGGCGTGTTAGATGATGAGAAAAATTTCATAGTAATTCATATTTAATCAGAAGAAATGAAAGTACTAAATATAACATGGCTCTGCTTTTCCCTCGAGTGATAAAGAGCTGTACATTTAAAATGACATGGAATTCATGCTCTCTTTAAAAAACAGTCTTGAGACCCACTGAAGAAAAAAGCATTATTGTCAGTGGGCTCATCACAACAGAGTTGAAATCCAAAGTAAAAAAAATGGCTATAGGAGAGTAAATATATGCAAGTTAATATCAACAGCCTAGCCCTTTTCAAATAAAGGGGGGGGAACCTTGGTTGATAAAAGCAACAGTCTTTAAATTTGATGAAAACTGCTTGACTAGTGTCCTTTAAACTGCTTAAACTGAAATGTTTCCTTGCCAATATATTCCTAGAGGTTTGCTTCTCAATTGAATGTCTTGCGCAACAAAAGTGTGCTCGCATTTGATAGGAAAATAAAAGCACTCGATTACGTGACCTTTTTACTCATGTTCAGGTGGACGAATGTTACAATTATCTCTCCCCTACTCTCAGATAAAAGCCAGCTCCAATTTGACAGAAAGAGCAAAGGGAGAGGCAAACTTCCAATGGAAGCTAGAAAACAACAATTTATTGTTTGAAAATTGTCCAGAAATATATGGACTGGTGGTTTTCGTGGGGGCATTGAGGAGGGCCACGTTGAATTGACGACATTTGCGGAATAGTCTCAGAAAAATAAATAGGCTCTTTTCCTAATATCAGTTTGTTTTTCAAGGTTTTTTTTTTCCTGCTGTGGAGTTTTACTTGCATAGTATTAAGAGAAGGCTATGAATTGTCATCCAAAGCAGTTTGATTTTTCCCTAGTTCTGTCATGAGCAAGGTGAAAGAGAGTTTATTTATTTGCTTATTAGTTATGCCTATAACTTTTGTGCTACTCAATTAAAAAAGAAAACTCTTCCACATCTTACATTTGGACCCAGATTAGTTCAATAGTTACACCTATGAAATTCAGAAGAACTCTCTAAAAGTTAAATGATCAATAAATTATTTTCTTATGTCTATTTTAGTGGAAACTACAAGTCCAAGCCTACTTTCAATAGACAACAATCTAGAGCGTTCTTTTTTCATTCGGATGAAATCCACGTTGACCAAGCGAGGTGTACACATAAAGTCTTCTGGATATAAGGTAAACTTTTGTTTTATCTCCCCAAATGTTGTTAGTAGTTCTCCGTCTTTTTAAAAAGATATATGATAAATTGTAGTATATCCCAGTTGATCTTCATAACAGTTGAGCCTTGGATAGTTTTATAAAAATTGTACAATTTGAGAAAGTGAAAGGTCATAGATGATATTTTTGAAGTATATCCATCAGGTATCATAGCAAGGTTAAAAATCTGCAGCATTCTTTAGTGTCACAGACTATCTGGGACAGTCCTTAAAAATTCTTCATATAGAAAGAAATAATTAAAAGCCTCATTTAACACAACAGGAGATGCTTCTTAGGAAGCATAGATTCCATGGATTTAATGAGAAGGAATGCTGTATTGGGAGTTTACAACTATTTTTTTATCACTGCCAATGAATTGGGGAAAATGTTTTATATCAAAAATTATTCTCACTGGAAGAATTTTCATTTTTCTTAATGTATATATGATTCTAAAATTCTATGAACAAGGTTGACTTTGAGCTGATGGAAAGTCTGATCAACATTCATTTTTTTCAATTTTCATCACTGATGGATATAGTTTTTTTTCTTTTTCTTGCTTTAACTATCTTTATTAATAATCCCAAATTTCACTTTCAGTTCTTGCACTTAATTTCCTGTTTGTTCTGCTGCTATCCTGCTTTCTCTTGTTTTATAAGAGATAAAGATTTGCCAATATACTCAAAATATAACTTTTCTGTTGCATGCCCCCCCAACCCATATTGTTTGAGTTGAGTGGCCCTATAATTCAATTGAATATGTAAATAAAAAAATACTTTTTTCATGCTTTATACAACCATCTATTACCTATTTAAACAATCCATTCTGTTGTTACTTTTCTTGTTTTGGTTATGTTGCAAAACACTGAATCGAAAACAACCAGCCTACTCAAAGTTATTTATGAGCAATCAGACTTTGAAAATAATACAATCTGAAATGGCTTACTATTATTCTGGATGCATTTCAGATGAGAGCAGGTATAAAACCGAACTTCTATGCCAAGATCTTGAGAATATGAAAAACACAAATTCTTCCTTTGGTTATAGCTTGTGCTAATTTCTATTAGATTTAAGACAACTTGACTTGATCTTTGATGGAGTTGATAGAATAAGTCTTTTGAAAAATCTACCACCATCTTTCTATTATGTATAATATGTGCAATAGTTTTATAATACTGAGAACAAACTTATATTTACAGCTTTTATCAACCCTATGTCATCCCTAAATGCTGCAGAAATATAACATGTAGACTATACTAACAATATCTTGAAAGGCTGTCTTTGCACTCCTCTATACATTTGGTGTCGATTCTCCATTGAGAATAAAGGAAAGGAACTAAGTTATTACAAAATAAAAATGTAAAGAATAATATGCTAATACAGGGAAATATATAGAAAATGCTGGAAAAATAAGATTTTTCAGTTTTAGAAAAAATTTAAGACAAGATTTTTGGTGAAGAAGAAATATCTTAGGCATCTCCAAGAAAATGTCTGCTCTGGAATATCTTTTTGATATAAATGTGAATAATACTTTTGAATATTTTTAAAGAAATTATTTTTTAAAACGATTCAATGCCTGGGCTGTAATGCTGAACTCAGTATGCTTTTGTGTGGTGCATAACATACAATATAGCATCATTTTTGTAGGCAAATTCTGAGCTTCATAATTAAATATTTAATTGCTCTACACAAATTTAAGATAAGACAGTTTGTGTTTGGTCAGTGATAGTAGGTTGGGTTTTTGTTGTTTTTTTTTTGCATAGGGCTGACAGTAGCTTACAGGGAATAGAAACTTTCCAAAATGACAACACCAAGTTAATATTGGGATAAAAGGATTGAAAAAGACCTGAATGATTGAATGGAATAGTGGTTAAACTCTAGGACTAACTCTCCTTGAGTTTCCAGAGAAATAGCAAGAAATAAATCTAATAAATAAGAATAAATGTACATTCACAACTTGAACTATTGTTTACTGTAATAAACACTCAATCCAGAATTTCCGCTGACACTAAAATCTTTCTCTGAAGTGACCAAATAAATTGTTTGACTACTGACCCTTTTGAGTAACCGAGCAAACATGTACGCTGGCTATTATATTCTCAATATCAACTTACATATAACCTCAGGCATTTCTGAGGGAACGTTCTTGAGAGAGAAATTAGTTACAGTGATGCCGAGATTGTCTGGTGCTCAGGTGGGAATAGAAAATGTCTTGCAAAGTTTTTATGAAGGCAGCCTATTGGGAAAAACTAAGGAGGCTATATTTAACACATTTATCCATAATATAAAAGGTCTTGATATATAGATCTACACTGAAGTGTTCACAAATTTTAGTGAAGATTTGTATATTTAGACCTTTTGTAGTTTGGATATGTATTAAAGTAAAACAGTGGTTCCCAGATGCCATGAAATTATTATTTATTTATGTTATATTGTATATATGTTGACTTTCTTTCAATCAGAATGTGAAGAATTCAGTTTGTAAGAACTTCTCATTCCTCATATTTGGAGGAATCACAGAAATGTGAATATTTAAACATCATCTTTACTTCTTTAATAGCCATTTTTATCAAGGCATATAACCATATCATATTCTTTGGAAAATTAAATTCAGTGCAATAAACTGAGATAAAAAATAATATGCAAACATTTAATTACTGTCATGCATTCAAAGTATTTGTTATGAACATTGAAATTTGATGGATATATTTCCTCTAATCAACCTCCTTGCACTAAAATAATCTTGAAATAGGTATGTTTAAAAAAATGATATATACACACCCAATTTAATGTTACTGCTGCTATTATGCCAAGACTATATTACATTATAGACTATGAAATGAGGTAATCACAGTTCTCCTGAAATCTTTAATCAATCAGTCAATTAATCAATCAATTGATAAGCCAATAAACCCGTTTAATCAAATCACCCACTTGCTGTTGCACTGAGAATATATATGAATTGCATTATTCAGTTGAGAAGAAAATTACAATATCATGGCATTGGAAGTGAGATATCAATTGAAGGCCTATTACAGGTAATTGCTGGGTTACAACATCAGTTGGGAATGGAATTTTCCCAATTTCCCAACCAAATTTTCCCATTTAGTGAATTTTCACACTAAATGATGTGGTCATACAGCACAATGCAATTCTGGCACTCTGGGACTAGTCAGCTCATAAAGTGGGAAGAGGTGGGAGTCCCAGGCAAGGAGTGGGGGTGGGGATGCCACACACAATCACTGTAGAAGTCGGGAGGTGTGCAGTTGCTTCAGGAGATTCTGTGGGCAAGCTCTAAGGAGTGCAGGCATACCAGCAAGGACCATGGGCAAGTTGGCAAGTACTCGCAAGTGGGTTGGCAGGGGCTGCAGGTGGGCCAGCAAGAGCCAAGGTCAGGCACTAGGGAGCATGTGCAAGCTGATACGGGCCACAGTGGGTGGGTAAGGAGGTGCTGTGGACTAGGAGATCTTTGGAATGTCCTACTCTATAGCAGGACTTACAACCGGTCCACAATTATGATGTCACAGCAAGCTGCAATCATTTACGTGATTGTCATTTACAGCTTGCCCTGCCAGATTTCCACAAGCAAAGTCAACGGGAAATCTGGCAGGGAAGGATGCAAGTTGATCCTATAAGTTGCTCCAGCCAGATTTTTTTCCTGAGGAGTCCCCCACTCATTCTGTGCCGTCATAATTTTGAATGGTTGCTGAATGAGTAGTGAACCAGAATAATTATGATTGGAATCAAGCCTCAGAGCCAAATCATGATTGCTGTTCCCTATATTTACCACCTAGTTTTTGTTTTGCTACATCTGATTCCTTTTATTAAATAAATAAATCGGTATCAGATGTCATACACTTCTACAGAATAACAGAACAACAGAGTTGAAAGGGACATTGGAGGTCTTCTCATCAACCCTATACCCCTTCAGACAATTAGTTGTCCAATCTCTTTTTAAATACCTCCAGTGTTGGAGCACCCACAACTTCTGGAGGTAGGTTCCATTGATTAGTTGTTCTGTCAGAAAATTTCTCCTTAATTCCAGGTTGGTGCTATTCTTGAAATAAGATAAATATCTTATACATTAGCTCAGCCTATCTTGTGTTTATACGATTCCCTTACCCTTATCTAGCTAAGTAAGAATAGTTCAGAAATATTTTTTTTTATTTTAAATCAGCTAGTATGAAAATAGTGTGTGTGTGTGTGTGTGTGTGTATGTGTGTGTGTGTGTGTGTGTGTTTAATCTATCTGCTTATAGATTTAAAATAGAGGAAGATTAGGTAACTTTTACTTATACTGAAAAAAGAGAGCTGATGCACAATAAACTACAGGCATTATGGGATGCCTTCAGTCATTTTATAATCAAATGCATTCATAAATTTTTGTACAGTTATAAGAAGTTGACTTTGATGGTACAAAACTCACAGGAAAGCTTTAGATCACAGGAGTAACCAGAGATGAAGTTTATGCTGACAATTTATCACCTCTTCTCTGTCAAAGAAAAACATTTTAGGATCTCCCTGTTAGCAATTGTATGCTATTCTGAAATTGTATTTTAAAAAAGATAGTCTGCCATCTGTCTTTTCTTGAGGATTCTTTCTTTTCTTTTATATTTCAACATGTTAACTTTACAAAATTGTATTTTTCAAAGCAGAATAAAATATGTGATGTCCATTATACAAACCTCTACCACCAGGATAAACAGGAATGTAAATCTCTTCAAATTTTAAGAGCTATAGAACAATTGAAATATATATTATTGGTGAATGTTACTTTTTTCATTTATCATATTATCAATGATAGACATTTTGCCCCTTAACAAAAATACATAGTTTGCAATGGTGGCAAATATCTTGTAGCTCGGGTGTAAGATGAGGGTGAAGGTTCACTCTCTGGGCTTGTGGGTTGGTTTACGAACGTTGGAATTGGTCAGGTGTGGGTGTGTAAAGAGAGAGTCTTGGGATGGGTGAGGTGTTAGTCATCAGTGAGAGTCTTGTAATGGGGAGGTTACATCAGGTGAGGGTCATTGGGAGGTGTGCTGGGGGGATTGCAGGGTTCATAGGCTGGTTGTAGGTCAATGTGTCTGTTGTAGGAATTGCTTGTGGGGTGCCAGGCTTCAATGAACTCATGAGCATGGCGGGTGGTAGCGTGGCTGATGGTTTTTGTGTTGTTCCAATCAAACTGGTGCTGTTTGGTGTCGGTGTGGGTTGAGATTAAGGATTTGGGATTGTGGCGTTTGACTACCAGCCGGTGTTCGTGGATCCTGTTTTTTAATTGACATGATGTTTGTCCCACATAGAATTGGTTGCAATCGTTACAGTTGATTTTGTAGATTACATTGTTTATTTCATCCTTCTATATCTTGTCTTTGGTTCTGAATAATTCCTGGCAGAGTGTGGCTGTGGGTTTGTGGGCTATTGCTATTCCTAGGGTTTGGAGAATTCTGGCTGTCATTTCTGACACCCCTTTTGTGTATGGTAGGATTAGTTTTTGCGTGGTGTTTTGCTGTCTGGTGTGTTGTGGTTTGGGTGCTGTGTATGGGAATACAAAGTTTTTTTGGATAGCCATTATGGAGAAAGATGTCAAGCAGCCATTTCTGTTCTGCTTTTCTTAGTGTTGTGGTGCTATATTGTGTCCTGGCCCTTCTGAAGAGGATCTAGACACAACTTCTTTTGTGTGTGGTGGGGTGGTTGCTTGGGAAGCTGAGGATCTGGTTCGTGTGCGTGGGTTTGCGATAGACGCGGGTTTCCAGTTCTCTATTGTCTAGTCTCCTTATGTCAATGTTGAGGAACGAAAGTCTGTTGTCTGCTTTCTCTTCACATGTGAATTTGATCCCAGGAAATATGTTATTGAGTAGGGGGGGTGTTTCTTCAATTTGGGAGTGTTTGATGATGATGAAGTAGTCATTGACGTAGTGTATCCAGAATTTTGGTTGGTTGGTGGGTAGAGCTATGGATTCGAGTCATTGCATGACTGCTTCTGCTATTAGGCCTGATATGGGTAATCTCATCAGGGTACTTTGTACTTGCTTATAGATTTTCCTGTTGAACTTGAAGTAGGCATAGATCCAGGAGTTTCATGATGGTTTCTGTGGACATAGAGTGTTCTGTGGTAGCATCATCTTTGTGAATATAGTGTTTAGTGAGTAGGTGGTGTATGGCTTATTTAGCCATGTCAATGTCAGTCGAGGTGAAGAGAGAGTGGGGACGTCGAAGGAGACCATGATTTCTTCCTTGTTGATTTTGGTGTTCTTGATGCATTGGAGAAATTGTTCTGGGGAGTTTGTTAAGTGGGTTGAGTCATTGACCAAGTGCTGAGTTTCCTTTGCAGGGTTTCTGCTAGTTTGTACTTTGGTGTTCCAGGTAGAGACACAATTGGGCGTAAGGGGATCACATTTTTGTATATTTGGGGGAGTCTGTAGAACCTGGGTGTGGAGGAGTCTTGTGGTTGCATGTGCTTTCTTTCTAGTGGTGTTAGCTGGTTTTCTTTTTCCATTTTTCTTAAGGTGTCTTTTATTTTGTTCTCTAGGTGTTTTGTTTGATCATTGTGATTATTTGGTAGGTGTTGATATCATTTAGATCAGTGGTGGTGAACCTATGGCACGGGTGCCAGAGGCGGCACTCAGAGCCCTCTCTGTGGGTACGCATGCCGTCGCCCCAGTCCTAGGCCTTCAGCTGGGTTTTATAAAACCTTTTCGCTTTTGGCCTCCGCCGCTGTGTGCAAAAAAAAAAAAGGTTCAATCAGTCAATTTCAACTTCTCGCGGGAAAAAAAGATCTTGCAAAGTTGGAATTGATTGATTGAACTTTTTAGTCCCACCCAGTCTGCCATTACCACCACAGCCACGCCCACCCAATGGGCCACGCCCACCCAATGGGCCACGCCCACCCGGCACTCGACGATGCATAAGTGGGTTTTCGGTTGCAGTTTGGGCACTCAGTCTCTAAAAGGTTCGCCATCACTGATTTAGATAGTTTTCGGCTTTGCTGATGTAGTCAGTTTTGTCCATTACTACTTTCAGTCTGCCTTTGTTTGCCGGTAGGATGACGATGTTTCCGTCTTGTTTCAGTGTCTTTAGTATTCTCCTCTCTTTTTTTCACTGAGTGTTTCATTTTGTCTGTTTCACTGCATCACAAGACCTATCACAAGACCCTCACTTGACACACCCACATCTGACCCATCATAAGACCTATTGATCACACAAAGCCCTTACAAACAGACACTGACACTGTCATCCCCTAAACTCCGCTGAAGATATTACCTAGCCTGGTAATGAAACGTTCAGAAACCAACCCACAAGCTCAGAGAACAAACCTTCACCCTCAAAAACACATAGTTTCTATTGCAAGAGAATTCCATGCAAGAATTGCCATCGAGAAAAGCAAAGAAGCAGTTAATGTGTATTGTCTATTTGCTATGGCACAATTTTATTATTAATAGTGCTTTTCTGAACTGAAAGTCATCTTCAGGAAAGCATGCTATGTATAGCTATCTGGATTACATCTCTCAAGATGTGAATGTGACAATTCTATTGTATTGGCAATACATTGCATGCTAATATAGATAAATATTACTGGAAAAGCTGTTCCCTTTATTTATTTATTTATTTGATTTGTATCCCGCCCTTCTCCTTACCGGACTCAGGGCGGCTGACAGCCTTATAAAACCGATATTACAATAAGTACCGATTTAAAACCAGATTAAAAGGAAATATTTGCAATGGCCTAATAATTAAAATTTCCCTTAAAAACCCCACTAAAATTCCCTAGGCCAATCCCGCTTGTTGGAAAAGCCATGTCTTTAGGGCGCGGCGGAAGGAGGGGAGATCCGGGATCACCCGGATCTCTGGGGTAGTTCGTTCCAGAGGGTGGGGGCTCCCACCGAGAAGGCCCTCCCCCTGGGGGTCGCCAGCCGGCACTGTCTGGCTGACGGCACCCTGAGGAGACCCACTCTGTGGGAGCGTACCGGCCGATGGGAGGTAATCTGCGGCAGAAGGCGGTCTCGGAGATATCCAGGTCCGATGCCATGGAGCGCTTTGAAGATGAT